>NC_073407.1:11715756-12015756 GCF_028641065.1 Leucoraja erinaceus
TGTTGCTGGACAACTGCATCCGTTTCCATGGAAACAGCACCATCTCTTCTTCCTCACTTCCTCCCACTGTGATTATTCAGTAAACAAGGCTTGTTAGATCCATCAATATCTCAGCGGCATCCCAGATACACAGGGTTACACACACCCACACACATACGGTTACTCACCAACCCACATGCCCATCCATACACGAGTACACACACATCCACACACACAAGAGTATATACCCATCCACACACACAAGGTACAGTATACACACATCCACACACTGTTAAGTACCAACCTACTTACAGGTATCTGTAATCTAATCACACCCACATGCGTGCACATACCGACGCGCGCGCACACACACACACACTTCCAGAAACAGGATCCTACCCAACATACTTGAGTACAACCCAGCACACACAGGCACATACTCACCATGCCCAGGTAAATGACACTCACACACAAGCAACCCCACCCACCAGCACAGGTACATACAGCCACACACACACGGGCACACACATCCACACGCGGGCACACCCTCACCCACATGGGTAAACCCACCCATGGGTACGCACAAATCCATATACACGGGCACACACACACACATGGGTACACACCTTCCTCACGGAGGGCACACAGCCATACACAGACACTCTTGTAGAGAAACAGGCAGCCGATACAACCATGTGGGCAGTACAACCACACACAGACATTATTTCACTACTGGATACTTACTAAAGGATGTGCGTAGAGGGTGATGTGTATTGTTCACTTGCTATCTGTATTAAAGCTGGAATATGTGAATACAACCGGGGATGGGATAGAAAGGTTGTTCCCATTTTTGTTCATGAGGAATAGTGATCGATCTGTACAATGGGTAGCCTGGACTGCCTCGGTGGCGTTGAGAGCTGCCCCAAAACTGCGTGCTTGCTGTTCCGTTCTCTTTAAGTTATTTCATGAGCTTTAATCTTCTCTTCTCTTTCATCTCTAATGTGATTCAGCTCAGCCGTCCGGCCGCAGGTGCGGAAACCCCTGACTCACTCAATGACGCCCGTGTCAAACGCATCCAGTTCTCACCATCCCAGGATGGAGCCGGGAGTCCTGATCTTCTTGCTGTATGTGATGATCATCCACGAGCTGGTTTGCGGCTGGGTGGAGTATAAAAGGCAAGCGGCCAAACCTAAAAAGCAAGCACGGCCTGTCTGGCCTTCCCGGTGAGTAGTCATAGACGCATACAGCTCGGAAACAGGCCCTTCGGCCCAACTAATCCATGCCGACCAAGATGCCCCATCTAATCTAGTTTGTCCATTTGCCCATATCCCGTTATCGCTCTAAACACTTGTTATCACTGTCCAAAGGTGTATGAGAGCCACACAAAGTGCTGAAGAAGTGTCTCGCCCCGAAAATCATCTATGTATATTCTCCAGAGATGCTGCCCGACCCGCTGAGTTACTCCAGCACTTTTTTTGTTAAACCAGCATATGTAGTTTCTTGATTCTACGTAAGAACTAGTTGTACTTTGTGAATCCAGCTTGTTCCCGTTTACTCTTCGCGTGTACCGAGGTGTAGTGAAGGAAAGCTTTTGTTGCCTGCTGTCCACTATACACGATTCACACAAAGCTCCACCTGATTACTGTAATAGAGATGTCCGTCTTGTTTATTTATAATAGTCCAAATGATTTACCAGATCTAACAATGAATTGAGTCAGGTTCGTTACTGGCGGGCTATCCATATAATGTCAGAGACGGCATTGGTGAGTCCTCAAGCGCTTCAGAGCCTCAGAAAGATTCTACTGAAGTGTACTGGCTGTTGTAATCAATGATGAACCGTTTTACATTTGCGCCCAGCTATGTTTACAAGCAGTATTCTGATCATCTGCAGTAGGAGTGTGGTTGAGATGTACTTGTTGGTCAGAAATCACTCGCTTCTCCTCAAAAATAGACCTGAAACATTATATCAGATAGGAGAGGCCCGCTTTTAACGTCTCTGTCGAAGGAAGTTACCTCTCGTAACATATTGAAGCATAATTACAGAGAAGCAACGGTAGAGTGGACCCGGGGGACCCGGGTTAGATCCTGACTACAGGTGCTGTCTGCACCGCGTGGGTTTTCTCCGGGTGCTCCGGTTTCCTCCCACAGAAATGCTGGTTTGTATGTTTGTAAGTATTGTAACTTTGTAAATTGTCCCTAGTGTGTAGGCTAGTGTTAGCATACGGGGCTCGGTGGGCCGAAGGGCCTGTTGCCGCGCTGTATCTCTAAGGTCTAAAGTCACAAGAGAGTGCTGGAGGAATTCAGCGGCATCTGGAGGGAAGAGATGGCTCTTCGCTGCCAGAGTCTAGATTAATTATATATAGACGCAATCACCTTTCTTAATGGATATAGATCTAATTACATTTCTTCCAGCTTCGGAGAATGAATTCTGATGGGACGTTGTAGACCTCCCGAACTATAAAACGCGATGCTGAATAAGGGGGAATTCCTCGGCGGGCTATTGGTGTAAACGAGCAGGTTGTCGCGGACTGTGCGCAGAGTCTCAGTCTGAAGAAGGGTCTCGACCCGAAACGTCACCCTTCCCTTGTCTCCAGAGATGTTGCTTGACCCGCGGAGTTACTCCAGTATTTTGTTTCTCTGGTATTTTGCAGCCGTGTTTACCATAATCACTGTAATCTGCGAATAGATAACATATTCAGACAGTTTCAAACTGTAACAAAAACCCTGCAATTATTAGCGTAGGAAGGAACTGCAAATGCTGATTTGTACCGAAGATACTAGGCCAACAATGCTGCAGTAACTCAGCGGCTAAGGCAGCAGCGGGTTAGGTTCGTTGCAAGGTACCGGGGGGGGGGGGGCTGCAAATACTAGCTGACACCGAAGATAGGCACACAAATCTGGAGTAACTCGGCGAGTCAGGCAAATGGTCGCGACCCATTCCTTCTCTCCAGAGATGCTGCCTGTCCCGCTGAGTTGCTCCAGCTTTTTGTGTCTATCTTCGGTTTAAACATCTGCAGTTCCTTCTTACATCAAATAGAAATTGCCTACCAGGCCGACATTACTGCCATCAAGTGGACACTAAAATTCAGCTTGATGTACCGAAAGGTCTATCTATCTATGGCTTACAATTCACATCGAATTGTTTGACAAATTAATTTCAAATACCGTGGTATTTTAACGATCGTGATTAAATTATATGCCGTACATTTTCCTTTCCCAATACTTAGCTGATTCGATGGCCTCGCAGTCCTTCATTCCCTTGAAATTGACAGTAACCTCAGTCAGAATGTTGACAGGTCAAAGATTTTTGTATATTTGAGAACTCGCTTTGCAGCCAATGATGGTACTGTTTCTTCGCCATTGACCATGAAATCCCACCCATCTCAATAGTTTGGGCTTCCACGTCGTATTTTTAAGAGAGGCAAGAAAGGAGGGTCTCGACCCGAAACGTCACCCATTCCTTTTTCTCCAGAGATGCTGCCTGACCCGCTGAGTTACTCCAGCATTGTGTGTCTATAGTTGTTGTAAACCAGCACTTGCGGTTCCTTCCTACACAGGAGTGGGGAATGTTTAATTGCCATATGCATCGGGATCAATTAAACAATGACCAAATGAATTAAAAACAAAATGCTGGGGGGGGCGGCTTAAGAAAGATGGAATTTTAGATATACAGCACGGCAACAGGCCCTTCGGCCCATCGAGTCCAGGAGACCATCGATCACCCCATGAGCATTATCCTACACACTGTACAATTTACAATTTATTTTAACCGAAACCATTGAATGGTTTGAATGGTCTTTGGGATGTGGGATGAAACCGGAGCACCCGGAGGAAACCCACGCGGTCACAGGGAGAACGTACAGACATCGTATACGACATTAGCCAGGATTGAACCCGAGTATCTTGTGTCGTGGGCAGCAACTCTATCGTGGCGCCACCGTCAGCCGCCCTGCAGATGCTGGTTTACAAAAAGAGGCAAAGTGCTGGAGTAACTCAGCGGGTCACTCGGCATCTCTGGTGACGTTTCGGGTCGGGACCCTTCTATCCATGTTGTCCATTGATGCTGCCTGACCCGCTGAGTTGCTCCAGCACTTTGTGTCGTTGTTTGCTGGCGGAACTCGGCAGACCAGGCAGCGTCTGGCTTCCACTGAAGGAGGATTCAAACCCAAAACATCATCTGTCCATTCCCTCCACAGATGCTGCCTGCCCCGAGTTCTTCCAGCAACACTCTCCCTGACATCCTACAGATTGGAGTATGTAGTAAATAGGAACATGTTTCAGATGTAGACATGTACACATTCCACACCAATGTTCCATATTATGAAATATCTGCTATCCTTTTTATACCCATAGATGTCAATTAAAACGCGATTAAATTTGTGGAGTAGGTTAAAACCACAAACTAATTTGTTGCAATAAATAGATACACTCAGAGGCAACACACACACACACCCCTTTGATCAGCACAATGCTCTTTGATCATGCTCCAGAATTAAATCATTTTTAAGAATCTTTGAACTAAATCGTCTGGTGGTGGTTTGTGTCTAAACTACAGAGAGATCAGGGAGAACTGGTCGGCCGATGTAATCCTTAAAACAGTGCATTGTACTGCAAGAGACGAGCTGCACAGTGGGTGGTTGATCTCTGGAGCTTGCCGCCAGAGGAGATGGTTGGAATAATACAATCACAACATTCAAGAGGCATCTAGACCGGCACTGAATGTGCAAGGCACAGTAGGATACAGTCCTAATAACGCAGGGAAATGGGGTTCGTGCAGATGAGCAAAATGAACAACATGGACTGGGGAGGGGGGGGGGGGGGGGGGGGGCTGTTTTTGCGCTGTGCAACTATATTATATAAATGATTTATCAACCGTGAATCAATACTAATTGCACCCATAGCAAAGTATATCATAGGTGAACATATCTGCTGCACCCCTTCTTCTCTGGGGCATGTTTTCTATCAGGGCCAAAATGACGTAATATGGAATTGTACGGACACCTAAAATATCTGAAGTGTGATCCAGATACTCATTATTCATATTCCATTGCTGTAACCTGTACTGTAACGATGTAAGTATTTCATGATATTCTTTCTGCTAGAAATGCTTTGACAATTGTCTGCGTGCCAGATTGGTTCTGATGTTGTTGAAGGAGTGAACCTACTGCAGTCTGACTGACAACTTTCCAAAGTTGCAATCTGCATGTTACCAGGATATTCCCTCACCAAACAGAATAATTCTCATCTGCTGGTTTAAAAAATACCAAAATATCCTTTTCTATTTCTCTAGGTACCCTGCTCAGACACCGGGTGGCTCGAAGGACTTATTTTTAAGAATGTAAGTTCTAACATGCCCTTTGAAACAGAATTTTACAAGACTGCATTGTGTTCACCTGCTACATTGACTAGACTGTGTCTTTATGCTCAACGTTTTCCTAGCTTGTTTATTGAATAATCCCCTTGTTTAGAAGCCAATCTGCTCTCAATATTCGTCAGTAGCTCAGTCTGGTGACCCTACTGAGTCTTCTGGTGCTCTGTCTGTAAATATGCATTCTGTTGTTAGAACACCATCGACTAATTCCACCGTAACACTGGAGAGTGCAGATACTGAACTCTTGAACAAAAAATAAATACAAAATCAAACTGCTGGAGGAACTCAGGGGGTCAGGCAGCATCTGTGGAGGGAAATGGACAGATGACATTTCAGGTCGGGTTCTTCTTCAAGACTTGCCAGCTCTTTCTGCACTCCTCCCCCTCTCCTCTTTCAACCTGCTATCTCCCCTCTATTCATGTGTTGAAGGAGGGTCCTGACTTGAAACATCACCTGTCTATTTCCATTTGCAGATGCTGCCTGACCTGCTGAGTTCCTCCATCAGTTTGGCTTTTGATTTTGTTTCCCTTCTTAACTCCACCACAACAGGTCACTAGTAGAATGCTCAATCCCCCCTTACTGTACTCTTCATAACTACTGAGAGAGTTCATTGTTTTCACTTTTGACTAACATCACACTATAACAGTGACGCTATAATGGTGAACAGGGGCGGCAAGGTGGCGCAGCGGTAGAGTTGCTGCCTTACAGCACCAGAGACCCTGGTTCAATCCTGACTATGGGTGTTGTCTGTACGGAGTTTGTACTTTCTCCATGTGACCGCGTGGGTTTTCTCCAGGTGCTCCAGTTTCCTCCCACACTTCAAAGACGTACAGTTTTGTAGTTTAATTGGCTTTGGTATAAATTGTCCCTAGCATGTGTAGGATAGTGTTAGTGTAGGGATGATTGCTGGTCGGTGCGGACACGGTGAGCCAAAGGCCTTGTTTCTGCGCTGTATCTCTAAACTAAACTAAACTGCGGAGAAGTTATATTGTGGTTTTAGTCAAAACTGAAAACAAAACATAAAGAGGATGGCATTTGGCCATTGTAGCAATGTGAAAATATTTTACATGTTGCATAAAATATTCATGAAATGTTTGGACCATTAATCGGGAGATTAACTTTTAAACTACTCGCCAGTCGTTTGTCAAAATATAAGAAAAAGCAATGATGTTCATTTTCTTTTTTACATTGCCAGTATATATTTGTCGACTTAAATATAATGACATAAAAGGCCTGGGTAGAGTAGATGTGGAGAGGATGTTTCCACCACTGGGTGAGTCTAAGACCAGAGGTCATAGCCTCAGAATCAAAGGAATTTAGGAAAGATATGAGGAGGAATGTATTTAGTCAGAGAGTGGTGAATCTGCAGATTTATTTTCCACAGAAGGCTGTGGAGGTCAAGTCAATGGACATTTTTCAAGGCAGAGATAGATAAATTCTTGATAGGAATGGGTGTGAGGGGTTGTGGGGAGAAGATAAGAGAATGGGGTTGAGGGAAAGATAGATCAGCCATGATTGAATGGTGGAGTAGACTTGATGGGCCAAATGGCCTAATTCTGCTACTATCAATTATGAACCTATGACATGTCACAAAGTAGTTTCATGAATGAACCGCTTTGAGTCAATGTGATACGATGCTGCCACAGTCAAGAGCCTGTTTTTACTGCTCGTAACATGTTGATCTCTTTGTTTGCCAGGTACGTAAAGTGTGGAAGTCAAGCACACACCAGAGCTCCCATCCACACCACCAAACGTGAGAAATTCAGGGACTGGAAGAAATCTGGACGCATCGTGAGAAAAGCTTGAATAAACACTCTTCTTCCTCATCATTTACCCATCTCATTCCTGAAGCAACTTGAGTTCTCTCATTCCGAGGAGCAACCTCCTCCATTCACTGGTGAATCCACTGCCTCATCAAATGCTCTTTTACTGAAGGAAATACACAGTATACGGTTCATAATTTTGCACAAATGTATTCAAAGTTTTGCACGTGAAGACAAAATATATTGCATTATTTATTACAATTCTGTTGGCAGCACTGAACAAATATATTTTTATAAGTGTCAGCATAAGCGGAGTAATATGACTGAGATTAGCTACAGTCATCTCCACTGATGTGAATGAGACGGTACTTTTCACCATTTTCTGTCAGGAGAGCTTCTGGCCTCTGCACACAATGTCTCTCAAGTTGTGCAGAGAGAGCCATCATGCCTGTAACACTGGAGAAAGATGAGACAAATATAGAACCAATTTTTCAACGAGGTCATGAAGCATAAAGAGTCAAACAATTGCAGCAGGACTCCATTTAAGCAATGACCTCATTTTTCACTCACTGGTAAAATGCCAAGAGATGGAATACAATAAGAGTGCTTTCACTCTGAACATTGATGTGTTACTTTCGTTTTGAAATACAGTATTGTTTCTTTCATTTGATGTGTAAAATATGTCATCAAATATTTATTATTAGAGCTCACAAAGATCTAAGAAGTTAGGAAAATGCTTTAGTGCATAACAGTTGAAAATAAACCCATAATGTTTGTTTTACATTTATTGCATTAAATACTTCAATAATTCTCATGAAATATTTATATCCGCTGATGTAGTGCTAACTATTCCAATCTGTTATGAGTCCATTACAGGTGAACAGGAATTATTCAAGAACAATATCATGTGAAAAAGTACAAAATCACCCAAACTTGCACTTTGTGACATTACTTCTTTGTGCATCTCGATATAGTCACAATGGGATTACTAAGATATGTATAATTTTGTATTTATTAATGCACTTTGTGACATACAAGCTATTCTGTATGGATTTTAAAAGATAGAATGTTTAGACCGTTTGTTATTTAATTATGCAATGTACAATTAATTGCTCATTTAATATATGAACAAGACCAGGACAGGGCTGAAGCCAATCTGCAGAACTCTGACTGAAGAGTATCATTCTAGAATGCAAGCAATGGTGGTTTCATTCTTTGTCACAGTAAATTATTCTGTTTCAGATACTTTTGTTTGCAAAAAGAGCCTCTGCCGATTAAGGAAAACAAATGGCTTCTGTGAACTTTCTCACATTTGCTGCCAGTGCTTTCCTTTCCACGCTGAAGTTACGCCCTGTTCTGCAAATGATGGCACAACTGAGGAAGGGACAAACCTCCAAAGAAATCCCCCAGATTGTTGGTGAGATTTTTACCAGAAGCTGTGAGCAGCAGAAGCTAATGCACGGAGCACGCATTGGGCTGATGGTGTGGAGGCTGCTCTGAAAGGAGATATTTACCCCCGTTGTAATATTGTAACACATACTTCAATGGTTTACTCGCGAGCAAAATACCCTATCAAATATTTGCAAGTAATATCCAATTAATCGTCAAAAAATGTGTGTGTGTTCAGGAATAATATCAATGCTATGTGCAGGAATGTGCAGCTTGTGACACTGCAAAGATATGTATGGCCACCCTTGTAAATCTCCTATCATTAATGGAGATACAGTAATAGGGGAGATTACACTTTGATTCATTTTATCACTATACATTTTGTGTTTTAATCGAATAAAATTGAATGAAGCTAGGTGCATGGTTCCTCAGCTGTCCCTTCCTGATGTCAACAAGCTCCTTGTTCTTGCTAACTTTGAATGAATGAATACTTTATTATCACATGTGACGTCTCAGTCAAATTCTTTGTTTTGCATCGCCAAGGTATACAAAGGTATAAAGGGTGACAACAAAGTTATAAAGTATCCCGTGGCCTTGTCCTCCTTTGTTATCCCCTCTCCCACTCCCCCTCCCCCACACCGGGTCCTCATTGTTCTTCTCCCCCCCCCTCATGTGTTGCTTCCTCGGCCCACCCACCCGCCACTGGAGGTTCAGAGCAAGATTGTTGTTCTGGCACCACTAAAGTGGATTAGCAATTTCCTCCCTGATTGAGATAAAAGTCAGTGAACACTAATATTGTGACATGGAGAAATTAGGATGGTCCAGATTTTTAAAAAAAAGTCTTCAATGAAGAGAGATTGAGAGGTTAAGGAATGGATTTTCAGAGTTTTGGGCTAAGCGAGTCCACAATGGAGAGCTGATTAACATGGGTTAAAAAAACATGATGGGTTATGGAGTCTGGGAGTGAATGAAAGAATGGAAAGATTGCAAACGGGGACTGATAATTTTGAAACTGAGGCATTGTTAGACTAGCAGACAATTGAGAGGGTAAAATGATGACTTGAGCTGGAACGTGGGCATCAGAGCTCTGCTTGAAATGAGCCGAATACAAAATCATTCCACTTGCACAGTTGATTCTGTGATGTTAACCATCGTCTGAAGAAGGGCCTCGACCCAAAACGTCACCATTCCTTCTCTCCAGAGATGCTGCCTGTCCCGCTGAGTTACTCCAGCATTTTGTGTCTACCTTCGATTTAAACCAGCATCTGCAGTTCTTTCCCACCACCATTATCCAATGTTTGATATGGCTTAGAATCAAAGAAAAACACATGCTGGTTAACACACTAAAGGACACAAGGTACTGTAGTAACCCAGCAGGTCAGCCAGCATCTCTGGAGAAGATGGATAGATGACATTTCAGGTCGAGACCTTCTTCAGACTGAAGAAAGATCTCGAACCGAAACGTCACTTATCCACATTCTCCAGAGATGCTGCCTGATTGTTGAAGTACTGCAGCAATTTGTGTCCGTTTTCCGATTGATGTGATTTTGTGGGCAGAATGCTTATTTGGAGCCTGTAGATTACTGAGAGTACATGACACTGTTCACAGCGCAGGGTCTACTTATGACATTATACCGAGGCCTCTACTGATCTGCCTGGTAGACATGCAAAAAAAAAAATCATGGCACTATTTTGATGAACTACAGGGCTACTCAATACACACTTTACTCAGTACAACGTTTCTGAATGTTAGCAAATTTTGACTTGTTGAGGCTTGTGCGCACAAATTGGCTGCTGCATATTCTATATTCAATCGTGACTCTAATCCAAGCTTACTTCATTTGCCTAAACACGCCATTACTTGATTAATCTTTAGTCATTTACAAATGAAGATTTGACAGCGAGATGGGAGTGAAAATCTTCATTCAGAATAGAAAATCTTCCAATTGAATTATCTGAAGAGTTATGAAATCTATTTGCCTTGGTTGTTGCAGTCCTCATAAGTTAATTTCCTGGCACATATTAAAATGTATACACTTATAAATACTACAGATATACATAAAATGCATTGAGTATAAGAGTCAGGAAGTCATCATGCAGCTCGATAGGATTTTGGTTAGGCCACGTTTGAAGTATCGCTTACAGGTCTGCTCACCACATTACAGGATGGATGTGGAGACTTTGGAGAGGGTGCAGAGGAGGTTTACCATAATGCTGCTTGAATTAGAGAGTTTTCAGAAACAGGGGGAGGATGGATAGACTTGGATTGTATTCTCGGGAATGTCAAAGATTGAGGAGAGATATGATAGAATTGGATAAAATAGATAGGTATGGACAATCAACATGTTTCCTAGGTTGGAAATGTCCAACATTAGAGGGCACAGCTATAAAGTAAGAGGGGGAAAGTTTAATGGAAATGTGTGGGGTAAGCTTTTACCGAGAGTGGAGGGGGCCTGGAACACACTGGCAGGGGTGGTGCTAGAGGACCAGTTAGTGTTAGTTTAGTTAGTGTTGTTTAAGAGGATTTTATATAGGCATGTGGAAGTGCAGGGAATAGAGGGATCAATGTTCTGGCAGATGAGATCAGTTTAACTTGGCATCATGTTCGGCACAAACATTGCGGGCCAAAGGGCCCATTCCTGTGCTGTGCTGTTTTTGTTCTATGTTCTAAGTACTCTCTGATCCGCTAAGCAACTAAACCATTAGGAGAGCACAATCAGAAATGATAATGCTAAAATGTGTAGGAAGGAACTGCAGATGCTGGTTTAAATCGAAGATGCTGGTGTAACTCAAAGGAACAGGCAGCATCTCTGGAGAAAAGGAATGGGTGACGTTTCGGGTCGAGACCTTTCTTCAGACTGATGTCAGGGGAGTGGGCCGTATATAGACAAGGAAAGGTATAGATAAGGAAGTGTAAGGTGTGAAAACAGGACAAAGGGAATAGCGATTAAGGAAAATATAGAATGTTAGTTGGGAGAAGGTAACAACAAATCAAACATGATAGTGCCAATTGAAGAACCGCAGCAATTGAAGAACTTTGGATAGTGGAAATGTGAAGTGAATACAGAGTTACTGTTTCAGGTCAATGATCTTTCGTCAGAAATGCCAGAAAATGTTTCCTCATTTCACTGCAGTGGAATAAATCAGTGATATTGAAAATGCAAGCACATAGAGAATAATGAGGGTTGACACAAAATGCTGGCGTGACTCAGCGGGTCAGGCAGCATCTCTGGAGAGAAGGAATGGGTGACATTTCGGGTCAAGACCCCTCTTCAGAATATAATGAGGTTGGTTATACTCCACTGTGACACTTACGTTTGTATAAATTTCACAATGTGAATAATTAGGAAAGTTCTTTGATATTACTTTGTAAACCAGATCACAAACAGATCAAGTAGAGGTAAGATTGGATTGAAGGCTTAAATATTACTCTTCTAATGTCTGCTTGTTTGCATACTTTCTTCAGAAAGAAGGAACTGCATTTGAAAACAGCAGGAACTAACAGGAACTAAAAGCAGGAATTTCCCCAGTGTTTTCATAAATATGAATATCTCTTTAGCTTGCAGAATATAGCTACTACTACTCAGCTAGTTTCTATCACAGACTTTTGAAGGAAGTAATGAGATGAGAACAATGCGGATGCTTTAACTATTAACTTTCCCCCATTTCTTTTAATTAAAAAAACATTCCTTTCGTTTGGAAAAGCCTACGTGCCAGTCTGCCTTAGGAGAAGGAAACCAAGGAATTGGTGGCCAGTCATTCGTTGCCAGGACATGACCCACACTGTGATTAAGGCTGAGAGGACTGAAGACATTTCAACATTTGGGCTGATCAGATACAGTTTACAGGCTCGATAAATATGGATTGTTGAAGAGCTCTTTTTTTTTGTTGTTTTTTTTGTTTATTTTATTAGAAGTTAATACAGCACAAAACAGTACAGTGGAACCTAATTTTAGGTGCCAACTATGTAATACCGTAATCCATTCTATGTACAACCTCTAGTTTTATGTTATAAGAAGGAAGTAAGCAGGACAAGAAAAAGAAAACAATAGAAAGAGGAAAAAGTGGAAAAACGTGAAGTGTGTATATAAAAAATAAAAAAGGAAGAGAGAAAGTGGAAAGAAGCAATAGAAGAGAAGGCCCCTTAAAAGAGAATTTTTCAAAACTGTATTCGGAGATGTACATCTATCCGCGTCATGAACTGAAATCAGCAAACCTTACGGTACCGCTGCATCACATGATTCCAAAAAGTCGATGAAAGGAGACCAACTCCTTAAGAATTGGTCATATTTATCTATTAGTCGGAGTCTCATTTCTTCAAGGCGTGCTATGTCCATCATATTCCTAATCCACATTTTAACAGTTGGTGTGGTTGTATTTTGTTGAAGAGTTCAAATGGTTAATATTTACTTCCGAAAGTATTTAGAATCATTGAACAGCATAGAAACCCATTTCTATCAAGTCTGAAGACAGGTCTCAACCCGAAACATCACCTATACAAGTTCTCCAGAGATGCTGCCTGGCCTGCTGAGTTACTCCAGCACTTTGTGTCCACTCATTGTTATCTGTGTGCTTAAAGAGTATAAAACCTGAATGTACTTTTGAGTTTGGTGAGATTCTTCAGGGATTTTCCAAGAGACAGTTTCTTCTAGGATGCCTGCTGGGCGTGTGACCCTTTTTACGCCAACAGATCCAGTCTCTGCTTGGCTCATTCACGGGTGCAACAGCAACAAGATCAGAGGCTGAGAATCCCACACTGACTAGCTCACCGCCCGACATTCCAATGCCACCCTCCTGTTTGCCGTTAGCTGCAGTGTTCCTTCCTGGATGTGTGCAGCTTCAATACTTCTCAAGGAAACCATCACCGTTCAGGTCACGCTTTGGCAACTATTCAACAATCATTGACATTTATTCCCTCCACCACTGGCTCACAGTAGTTATGTGTACCATCTACAAATTGCACTGCAGCATATCACTCCAACAGCCAGACTCAACAGAGATAATGAAAATCATGTTGGAAACAAGGGGTAAGGAAGGGCGGTGAAATTTGTTTCCTTATTCTGTCCATTCTGCTGAATAAATGCATTCCTAAATAGAACTGGCATTGCTAAAGGTACACAAAATTGCTGGAGAAACTCAGCGGGTACAGCAGCATCTATGGAGCGAAGGAAATAGGCGACGTTTAGGGCCGAAACCCTTCTTCAGACTGATGGGGGGTGAGGGGGAGATGGAAGGAAAAAGGGAGGAGGAGGAGCCCGAGGGCAGGGGGATGGGGGGAGACAGCTCGAGGGTTAAGGAAGGGGAGGAGACAGCAAGGCATTGCTAAAGGCTCGACTTCCCTTTTATACTTGTGACAATATGAGTTTTGCGGCTTTATTTTGGATACTTCCCATTTCTTCTCATTAACTGCCCCGACGAGATAGAAGGTAGGAGCAAACTAGCTGTTCCCCTTGGCTAGACAGGAGGAAATTTGTTTTATCAATTTTCTGTAGTGGTTTAATTGCCTGTTATTTTGGGAGAGTGTGTTTATAAAAATTAAATACAGTGGTATGATTGTAAGACAATCAAATATTCTGCCCATGGAACTAAATGCATGGAGCTGCATTTGGTCCCAATGTGGGGAAGAGATCACTGTGGAGAGAAATAGCATATAACATGGATTGAGGCAGCTGGGGAAGAATTATGATTGCGTCAATTAGGAATTCTGTAGCAAATTGCATCTTATAATGATTTCGGTGAGAGGATTACACCTGTAACAAGCTGGCTTCAGGAAATTCAGATACTCATAAACTTTGGATTGCATTTGCACAGTTAATCATAAACTGTGAACTAGCCTGCTGTACAAAAAGTGTGTATAGATAATCAAAGCCTGAGACCCATTGGGAGATAAAACATGAACATCCAATGGTCCAATGTGTACAAACTCAGGCTTCAAAGGTTCACGCTAAGCCTCCGTTGAACCGTAGCTCAAATAGAGGGAACTACATGCCCTGAACTAGTTTTCCCACTGACATGTTGCTAACCAACAGTTCACAGATATGAATCACTTAGTTCAATAGTGCTTTATTATCACATGTGCAAAGGCATGGTGACATTATTTTCTTACAAACAGTCCAGTAGTCTTGCCATACCTAAGCACATCCCGATTAGTAAAGTGTACAGAAAAAGTCCACTAAACCCACTCGCAGGAGGTGCCATGTTTTGGCAGAGCTGAGGGAGTGAAAATGGAAAGAAGGGGGGAAGGTGAGGAAACATAATTGGGTGAAGAGGGAGCAAAGGTTTTGTTGAGGACAAAGACATAAAAATGGCAACGTAGGAGTAAATGAGTAGATTATCTAAATCAACATGTAGAGGAACCAACGAGAAAGCAAGCTATTTTAGACTGGGTATTGAGTAATGAGGAAGGGTTAGTTATCAGTCTTGTTGTACGTGACCTCTTGGGCAAGAGTGACCATAATATGGTTGAGTTCTTCATTAGGATGGAGAGTGACATTGTTAATTCAGAAACATGGTTCTGAACTTAAAGAAAGGTAACTTTGAGGGTATGAGACGTGAATTGGCCAAGATTGACTGGCAATTAATTCTAAAAGGGTTGACGGTGGATATGCAATGGAAGACATTTAAAGACTGCATGGATGAACTACAAAAAATTGTACATCCCAGTTTGGCAAAAGAATAAATCAGGGAAGGTACTGCATCCGTGGATAACAAGGGAAATCAGGGATAGTATCAAAGCGAAGGATGATGCGCACAAATTAGCCAGAAAAAGCAGCATACCGGAGGACTGGGAGAAATTCAGAGACCAGCAGAGGAGGACAAAGGGCTTAATTAGGAAAGGAAAAATAGATTATGAAAGAAAACTGGCAGGGAACATAAAAACTGACTGCAAAAGGTTTTATAGATATGTGAAAAGAAAGAGATTAGTTAAAACAAATGTAGGTCCCTTGCAGTCAGAAACAGGTGAGTTGATCATGGGGAACAAGGATATGGCAGACCAATTGAATAACTACTTTGGTTCCGTCTTCACTAAGGAAGACATAAATAATCTGCCGGAAAAAGCAGGGGACTGCGGGTCAAAGAAGTTGGAGGAATTGAGTGAAATCCAGGTTAGCTGGGAAGTGGTGTTGGGTAAATTGAATGGATTAAAGGCCGATAAATCCCCAGGGCCAGATAGGCTGCATCCCAGAGTACTTAAGGAAGTAGCTCCAGAAATAGTGGATGTATTAGTAATAATCTTTCAAAACTCTTTAGATTCTTGAGTAGTTCCTGAAGATTGGCGGGTAGCAAACGTAACCCCACTTTTTAAGAAGGGAGGGAGAGAGAAAACGGGGAATTACAGACCAGTTAGTCTAACATCGGTAGTGGGGAAACTGCTAGAGTCAGTTATTAAAGATGGGATAGCAGCACATTTGGAAAGTGGTGAAATCATTGGACAAAGTCAGCATGGATTTACAAAAGGTAAATCATGTCTGACAAATCTTATAGAATTTTTCGAGGATGTAACTAGTAGCGTGGATAGGGGAGAACCAGTGGATGTGGTGTATCTGGACTTCCAGAAGGCTTTCGACAAGGTCCCACATAAGAGATTAGTACACAAACTTAAAGCACACGGCATGGGGGTTCAGTATTGATGTGGATAGAGAACTGGCTGGCAAACAGAAAGCAAAGAGTAGGAGTAAACGGGTCCTTTTCACAATGACAGGCAGTGACTAGTGGGGTACCGCAAGGCTCAGTGCTGGGACCCCAGCTATTTACAATATATATTAATGATCTGGATGAGGGAATTGAAGGCAATATCTCCAAGTCTGCAGATGACACTAAGCTGGGGGGCAGTGTTAGCTGTGAGGAGGATGCTAGAAGACTGCAAGGGGACTTGGATAGGCTGGGTGAGTGGGCAAATGTTTGGCCGATGCAGTATAATGTGGATAAATGTGAGGTTATCCATTTTGGTGGCAAAAACAGGAAAGCAGACTATTATCTAAATGGTGTCCGACTAGGAAAAGGGGAGATGCAGCGAGACCTGGGTGTCATGGTACACCAGTCATTGAAAGTAGGCATGCAGGTGCAGCAGGCAGTGAAGAAAGCGAATGGTATGTTAGCTTTCATAGCAAAAGGATTTGAGTATAGGAGCAGGGAGGTTCTACTGCAGTTAGTACAGGGTCTTGGTGAGACCACACCTGGAGTATTGCGTACAGTTTTGGTCTCCAAATCTGAGGAAGGACATTATTGCCATAGAGGGAGTGCAGAGAAGGTTCACCAGACTGATTCCTGGGATGTCAGGACTGTCTTATGAAGAAAGACTGGATAGACTTGGTTTATACTCTCTAGAATTTAGGAGATTGAGAGGGGATCTTATAGAAACTTACAAAATTCTTAAGGGGTTGGACAGGCTAGTTGCAGGAAGATTGCTCCCGATGTTGGGGAAGTCCAGGACAAGGGGTCACAGCTTAAGGATTAGGGGGAAATCCTTTAAAACCGAGATGAGAAGAACGTTTTTCACACAGAGAGTGGTGAATCTCTGGAACTCTCTGCCACAGAGGGTAGTCGGGGCCAGTTCATTGGCTATATTTAAGAGGGAGTTAGATGTGGCCCTTGTGGCTAAGGGGATCAGGGGGTATGGAGAGAAGGCAGATACGGGATACTGAGTTGGATGATCAGCCATGATCATATTGAATGGCGGTGCAGGCTCGAAGGGCAGAATGGCCTACTCCTGCACCTATTTTCCATGTTTCTATGTTTCTCCCCTACCTCTCTCTCCCCCCCTCTCCCTCTTCTCTCTCTCTTCACTCCCCATCTGTCTCTCCCTTCTCTCTCCACTCACACCCTCTCTCTCTCCCCCTGTCTCCTTCCCCTCTCTCTCTCTCTCTCCACCTCCTTTTGAGAGTCTGTCCCTTCAGCACAGAGACTCGCGGCAGCGGCGCAACGCTTCCGACGCCTCCGACGGCCCGGGACTTGCCTGGGGCTCCATGGCCGGAGCTGCAGCGAGCGACTCGCCAGCCCCGCAAACACTCGCAGCCCGGCAAACACTCACCAGTCCCGGCTCCCCGCAGCTGTTCCCGCCAGTGGTTCTGCTCCCATCCGCCCCTCAGCCCCGGCTCTCCAACACCCGCGGACCATGCAGTTTATCCGAGTTTTTTAATTTTCGTTGATCACAGAATTTCTCACCACAGAGCGTGAGAAATTTCTGATCAGCGTGAGGGCGTGAGAGTTTGCTTGAGGGCGTGAGTCTCTGCACCGCACACAAAGGAAGATCAGTCACTAATTCCTGTTTCCCTCCCATAATCTCATTGTAGTTTGATTTTTAGAAGATAATTGTGTGTTAAATTGATGGGTCTGCTGACAAAACTATTACATAGAATATGGACATGCACAGTACGGGAATAGGCTCATCAGCCTACAATGTCTGTGCTAATCTGTCCAATCTCATCTGCCTGCAGACTATCCATATCACTCCATTCCCTGCAGAGCCATGTACCTATTTAAAAGCCTCTTAAAAGCCATCTTTGTATTGGTTTCCCCCACCACCCCTGACACCTAAAGGTACACAAAATTGCACAAACACCCAACACCCTTTCAGTAAAAACTTTCTCCGCACATCTCCTTTCAACTTTGCCCCTTTCACCTTAAAGCTCCACCCTCAAATCTTTGACCTTTCCTTCCTGGGAAAAGGATTGTCACTATCTACCCTATCTATGCCCCTCATCATTTATATATTTCTGTCAGGTTTCCCCTCAATCTCCGGCATTCCAGAGAAAACAATTCAAGTCCAACCTCTCAATGTAGCTAATACCTTCTAATCCAAGCATCAGGATGTCAGGACTTTCATATGAAGAAAGACTGGATAGACTCGGCTTATACTTGCTAGAATTTAGGAGATTGAGGGGGGATCTTATAGAAACGTACAATGGCCTACACCTGCACCTATTTTTTATGTATCTATGTTCATTCGGGGAAACCTCTTCTGTACCTTCTCCAAAGCCTCGTGACTCTGTATGAAATATTCTTTCATCATGGATACTAAAACACAGTCACTGCTGTACACCCAGATTCAGATTCAATTTTAATTGTCATTGTCAGTGTACAGTACAGAGACAACGAAATGCATTTAGCATCTCCCAGGAAGAGCGACATAGCAAACGATTTGAATAAATAATAATAAGTGTCCGGGGGGGGGGGTGGTGATTGGCAGTCACCGAGGTACGTTGTTTAGTAGAGTGACAGCCGCCGGAAAGAAGCTGTTCCTCGACCTGCTGGTTCAGCAACGGAGAGACCTGTAGCGCCTCCCGGATGGTAGGAGGGTAAACAGTCCATGGTTGGGGTGAGAGCAGTCCTTGGCGATGCTGAGCGCCCTCCGCAGACAGCGCTTGCTTTGGACAGACTCAATGGAGGGGAGCGTGGAACCGGTGATGCGTTGGGCAATTTTCACCACCCTCTGCAATGCCTTCCGGTCGGAGACAGAGCAGTTGCCATACCATACTGTAATGCAGTTGGTAAGGATGCTCTCGATGGTGCAGCGGTAGAAGTTCACCAGGATCTGAGGAGACAGATGGACCTTCTTCAGTCTCCTCAGGAAGAAGAGACGCTGATGAGCCTTCTTGATCAGAGTAGAGGTATTGTGGGTCCAAGAGAGGTCATCGGAGATGTTGACTCCCAGGAACCTGAGGCTAGAAACACGTTCCACCTCCGTCCCGTTAATGTGGATGTGGGTGTGCGTGCCGCCTCGTGTTTCAACTTGGTTATATTTATATTTATGCATTTTATATGTTATAAATTCCACATCTCAATTTTCACCCAGGTTCAAGCACTGATGATGGAAGACTCGTCCTTCAACTCCACCCATCAGCCAGTGAGTGCCAATCATTCCACAGTGGACCCTGGCTGTAAACCTGAGGATACTGGTGTTTTCATTCCCATTTTCCTAAGTTTGGTCTTTTCAACGGGATTCATACTGAACTGTGTCAGCCTGTGGATCTTTTGGTTTTGCATCAAGAAGTGGAGTGCCGGGATGATCCTACAGTTCAATTTGGCTTTAGCCGACGCCGTTATAACTCCTGTCGCACCGCTCATGGTCGCCTACTTCTCAATGGCGCACTGGCCCTTTGGACAGTTTCTCTGCCAGCTGAAGGTCTTCCTATTGAGCACCAACATGTACGGGAGCATCTACTTCTTGGCCCTTATTAGCATCCACCGCTACATCGCTGTTGTGCATTGCACCAAGAAAACTATCTTTAAGGAAGTGAGGTTTGTGAAACTGGTCTGCATCGGCGTGTGGGTCGTTCTCTTTGTCCAAGGATTCCCATTCTTTTTTGTGCTCAAGACCACCGAGACGAACAACTCCATCCAATGCCTGAGCATTCATCAGGACGAGCTGTTGGTGTTGTACTTTGTGTGGAACACAGCCATTGTATTCACCGGTTACATCATCCCATTTGTTGCCGCCGTCGTTTGCTACACCTTACTCGCCCGTTTCATCGTCAAACTGAATACTAATCAACTTAAGAGCCAGCACATGAAGGTCAAGTCCATGCAAATGATAGTGGTGTCCCTGGCAATTTTTATAGTCTGCTTCCTCCCTGTACACGTGTCTCGCACGGTCATGATCACAATCAGGCTCTTTTATCCTGATCGGTGCCAGGAGGTGAACAAAGTGGAACTGGTTTATTACAGGTGCTTAGCGTTGTCGAGCATAAATTGCTGCCTCGACCCTTTATTGTATTTTTTTGCATCGAAAAAATTTCGTTCGTATACGGGCAAAGTGGTGAGTTTCCGAAGATGAAGTGAGAGGGTTTTTTTTTTTCTCCACTTCATTGCTTTTGAAAAAGTAATTGCCCTGAAAAATTAACTCATTCCCTTATACAACGTGTTGGATCTGCAGAGTCCTTCCAACAGTTTCTGCTTTCAATCCAGATATCAACATCTGCAACACTTCATCGCTTGTACTGCTATCTGTGATTAAAGTTTAGCATTATTGAAAGTTACCCAGATTATCTTCTTCTTCTTCTGTCGTATGTCTTTTAGACCTGCAGCTCCGTTGAGGCGAGCCAGGCCAACGTGTCATCGCCCAAGTCAATCAGACCTCGTTCACCATTCGGTGGCCGGTGTTTGGGGCAACTGCATTTCGTTGTTTCTGTACTGTACACTGACAATGACAATTAAAATTGAATCTGAATCTGAATTGAATCTGAACTGGTGACTATGTGCTCCACTGCCTGTGTTGGGTCCCCACACTCGCAGGAAGCGCTGTCCACGAGGCCCCACCTCTTCATCGCTACTCCATAGTGTCCGATGCCTGTCCTCAAGCGGTTGAGGATTGTCCACTGTTTTCGGGGAAGGTCCTGGCCAGGGACGTACATGGGGTCATTGATGTACTGGTGTAGCCTAGATGGGTCCGCTGACTTCCACTGGTCTCCCCATCTCGTCTTGACCCAGGCGGCCTTAGATGCATCAGCCGGTGTTGTGCAGAGCAGCTCTTGGGCTTGCATGGCAAAGGGGTGCCGTGACTTGAGGCCCAGATTATCTAAGTAATTAAGATCGTAAAAGCAAAAAACTTAGCCTGCTCCACCATTTGATCATGGCTGATCTATTTCCCCTCTCAATCCCATTCTCCTGCTTTCTCCCCATAACTTTAGATGCCCTTACCAAACAAAAACAATTGACTGAAGAAGGGTTTCGGCCCGAAACGTTGTCTATTTCCATCGCTCCTTAGATGCTGCTGCGCCCGCTGAGTTTCTCTAGCATTTTTGTTTATCAAAAACATCAATGTCTCGTTTTTAAAATACCCAACGTATTGGCCTCCACAGCAGTCTATGGCAATGTATTCCATAGATTCACCACCCTCTGGCTAAAGAAATTCTTCCTCATTCACATTCAAACATATTCTGCGGACACAGGTTGCTGTATCTCTAGTAACGAAGTTGACAATGTCTGTGAATCTGAAGGGAGCAGGTTAGGTTGCTGGTGCTTGGGAATTTGAACCTCTCTACAGCAGTTTACTTTAGTTTTTGAGATACAGCGCGGAAACAGGCCCTTCAGCCCACCGAGTCCGCACTGACCAGCGATACCCGCACATTAACACTACCCCACACACATATTAGGAATAATTTTTAACAGATACCAAACCAATTAATCTACAAACTGAAAACCCGTACGTCTTTGGGGTGTGGAAGGAATCCAAAGATCTCAGAGAAAACCCACGTGGTCACAGAGAATGTAGAAAATGTGTACAGACAGGATCGAAGGCTGTAGCCAGCAACTCAACTGCTGCGCCAACATGCCGCTCGGTTGATGAGGAGAGGTTTGAGTTCACTCTCCCACTTCCTGAAGTCAACAACCAACTATTTTATCATGCTGATGTTAAGGGCTAAATTGCTGTTCTGATACCATGACACAAGGTTTTTGATATTGTCCTGTGCTCTGTCTCTTTACTCTTATCGATTTGGCAAATGGCAGCGGTATCGTCGGCAAACGTAAAGAAGATTGAGTTGGTGTTGTACTTGGCCAAGCAGTCATGTAAGACAGGGACTGAGCACAGAACTCTCAGGCCACCGGTATCGAGGGTCAGGATGGAGGAAATGTTATGACTAATTCTAGCCGACGAAGGTCTGCTGGTCAGGAAATCCAGAGATCAGTTGCAGGTGGAGTCCCCAAGGTCTAGGAATGGTACCTGATTGGAAAGGCTAATATCGGGTCTAGTACAGGCAAATGGGATTAGAATGTATTATACATCATGGTTGGCATGGGTGAGGTGGGGCCGAAGGGCCTGTTTATGTGCTAAACGATTGTATGATTTATGGCAAAAATAAAACACCATTCTCATACCCAGTTTGCTTACCTGGAGTCCACAAGGTCTAGTCACAAAGCGAATGTTGGGAGGCTAGAAATCGTGGCTTGAAAGTGGAGCATGCAAAAATAAATTAGATCTGCATTTGAAGTCTCCAAGTTAAGAAATCAAGCATGGAGCAGCATCTACGGTTAGAAAAGCATTGTCAATGTTTCTGGTCAAGACCTGAATCCATCAGATATTTTGCACCAGATTCCAGCATCGGGCAGTCTCTTGTGTCTCTATATCCTGCTGTAACCTTTGATAATCTTCCTCCCTCGCCACATCATCACCAATGTCATCCACAAACCTTCTGACCAAACCTCCTATGTTCACGTGGCTAAAGTATATCACCAATGAGCAGGTACACAGCACTGATCTTAGTGGTACCTCATTGGACTTCCAATCAGATCCCCACTCAACCTTCTTACTCCTTATGTTAACCAATGCCCTCTGACCTCAGACGTGGGGAAATGTTTCTTATTATTTATTCTACATCCCTCGTCACTCTGTGTACTTGTGCTTCAAAAAACAGCAGACTGCACAGACTCCCCACGTAATTGAGGTATTTTTGCACTTTCCTCGCCAAGGAGGGAGCTCCTCATTGTAAACCAATCTGTAACATCCACTGTGTGGCACATGGCTAAATGACCATCCTGACCTCCTGAGCGCCACATTGCCTATGTGAGACACCAGTTCCCTATTTCCACTGGCTTGGTGGATTCGTATGTGTGAGATTGAAAATGAAATAACTGGAGTCCCTTACGTTGGAAAAATGTAACACCAGCAGTCGGAGAGATGAACATAGGCAGATTAATTTTCAAGAGTTCTCTTTCAAATTCATTTATTTTTAAAGAGACAAGGAATATGCCAGTGTTAGAAACTTTTTAATATTGCTCTTGTGAAATGCCTACAAGCCTTTAACTATGTTACTTGCACTGTATAAATCTAGGTAACTATTGACAGCGTATGATTAGAATTTTAAAATTAATCTGATGCATTTAGTACACAATACAAATGTTTTTAATTATTTATATATATCAATTAAATTGTGTATAATATGCATTGATTAAAATTTCTTTATATGCCAGATATTTTTTTTCTCCACCTGCTCAACATTTGTCATCAGGATTTCTGCTCCAAAATCTAAAGATACAAATATTGCCATGAAATAGTTCCAATAAACATGTCAGCTTTCCGGTTATAGTTGGAAGGTACAAAGGGGTGCCTGTGAACTACTGTCACGTTTGGCTTTTATTCCTAAATATCCCCAAGATAAATTGACTGAATGACAATTTACCCAACCAACCTCACCACCTCTCAATCTCCCTCACCTCACCCATCTCCACTTGCTCCACCCCATCTCAATTTCCCCCACCCCACTACCTCCCAACTTCTTCCACCCCAGCCCTTCCCAACTTCCCCACCCCACCATCTCTCAACCTCCCTATCCCACCCCATCCCACATGCTCCACCTCACTCAATCCTAACCTCCCCACCCTACCATATCTCCACCTGCCATATCCGCCAACCTCTCGACCCCACCCCACACCATCCCAATCTCCCTCGCCTCACCTCATCCCATCTCAACTTCCCCAACGCACCCTTTCTCTACCTCCCCACCCCAAAACCCTCCATCTCCATCTTCCCCACCCCATCCCACCCCAAACCTCCCACACCCCACCCCACCAGCTCCTCCCCCATCTCACTCTATCCCCACCTCCACCTCCCACACCACACCACCTCTCAATCATACCACACCTCCACATGTTTCACACAATTCGCATGACAATCTGCCTCTGTCAGGGAATTCCCTAGCAATGAATTACCTGGCAGGGAATTCATTGCCTGGACTAGTTAACGATTCGATATATAATGTATTTTAACACTGGTGATTGGACACCACAGGGTGGTACCTCTTTCCTGCAAGAGACTGACTAGATTGAGTAGATTCCAAGATCAACTATACCAGTGTGCAGAAAATACATCGGCTAATCAGTCACGTGTTGAGTATTTTCTGCATTTGTTGAAAAGATTGTAACATGATTTTATTTCTTCTGGCATTTGCTATTATTTCAGTTAACCAAAGGAGAGGGAGCCTTGCCCCTGGATTTTCTCATCCACAGATACTGCTGATATTGACATTGCAATGTATGGAACCTTTGACATTAAAATGAAGCTTGTGGAGGAGTGACCAGTTACTTAGTTAACAAGCTGGAAAGTTCACAGGTTAAGGTATAAAGTTCCGAAGAGTGGGTTGATAGTGATTGAAGTCATACCTTGATGTTTGGAGAATTGGACTACGCAAAAGCAGAATGAGAGATTGCCGAAGAGTCACAGAGTCGTACAGCATGGAAACAGGCACTTAGATAGCAGAAGGCTGTGTCGTCCCGGTCGTCTGGAATGAGGACACGTCTGAGGGTGAGATGTTGGCTGTTCGGAACTCAGAGAAGGAGAAATTATTTTCAGCAAGTGGTTGGAATAATTTATCTCAGCGGATGCATGTGCTCAGTGGTTGAGCGGACTCAAGGCTGAGGTTTTGGCATTACGAGAATCAAAGGTTTAGAGGTTTGGTTACTTCTCTTTTGAATGAGCATGTTTGATCTTGTTTCTATTTCTTAACATCTCGGGCACTTAGGATTAACAGGTAGCAAGCAATACAACATGTAGGTGAAATTTGTGAAGATTAATTGTTTTTTTTATCATACAGCACTGTCCCGACGTTTCTAAACCTATTTAAAATACAATATTGCAAAGTGTGAGCATTCTGAGACCAGAGGGTTCTTGGTGTACAATCCCTAGATCCTTAGAGACGGCACCACTGGCAGATGAAGAAGGCATTCAAGATGATTGCCTTCATTCTCCGAGGCACAGAATATAACAGCACAGAAATCATGCCACAATGTTATAAAACTTTAGTTAGGCCACAGTTAATTCATGTTGTTTGCAGTTCTGGTTGAGGGGGATTCACCGCCTGGGGGGGAATGTTTGAATTTTGTAGGGAAAGATTGAATAGGCGGGGTTGTTTTCCGTAGAGTAACGAAGGTTAAGGGGACGTGCTAGAAGTATATAAGATTGTGAGAAGCATTGATAGGATGGACTTTTGGAATTTTCTCTTGTAACAAAAATGTCTAAATAAAGATACATCATGGAAACGGGCCCTTCAGCCCTCTGAGTCCACGCTGACAATCAATTACTCGTTCACACTAGTTCTATGTTATCCCACTTTCTCATCCACTGCCTACACACTAGGGGCAATTTACAGACACCAATTAACCTACAAACCCGCACGTCTTTGGGATGTGGGAGGAAACCAGAGCAATCGGAAGAAACCCTTGCAAACTCCACACAGTTAGCAGTCGAGGCCGGGATCAAACCTGGGTCTCTGGCGCTGTGAGACAGCAGCTCTACCAGCTGCACCACTGTGCTGCCCAGATGACATATCTTTAGATTCGGATTCAGATTCAGATTCAATTTTAATTGTCATTGTCAGTGTACAGTACAGAGACAACGAAATGCATTTAGCATCTCCCTGGAAGAGCGACATAGCAAACGATGTGAATAAATAATAATAAGTGTCCGGGGGGGGGGTGGTGATTGGCAGTCACCGAGGTACGTTGTTGAGTAGAGTGACAGCCGCCGGAAAGAAGCTGTTCCTCGACCTGCTGGTTCGGCAACGGAGAGACCTGTAGCGCCTCCCGGATGGTAGGAGGGTAAACAGTCCATGGTTGAGGTGAGAGTAGTCCTTGGCGATGCTGAGCGCCCTCCGCAGACAGCGCTTGCTTTGGACAGACTCAATGGAGGGGAGCGAGGAACCAGTGATGTGTTGGGCAATTTTCACCACCCTCTGCAATGCCTTCCGGTCGGAGACAGAGCAGTTGCCATACCATACTGTGATGCAGTTGGTAAGGATGCTCTCGATGGTGCAGCGGTAGAAGTTCACCAGGATCTGAGGAGACAGATGGACATGACAAGTGAGAATTAAATGGAATCTGAGAATGTTTTTTCATTCAGAGGATGAAAATATCAAAAGGAACTGTAGATGCTGGTTTATGCCGAAGATAGACCCAAAGTGCTGAAGTAACTCAGACAGAAGGTCAGGCAGAATCTCTGGAGAAATAGGATGGGTGACGTTTCCTGTTGGGATCCTTCTTCGGACTGTTATTCTTTGAGAAGATTTTGCTGTGGACCAGACAAAATGTGTAGGACAGGACTGCAGATGCTGATTTATACAGAAGATGGACTCAAAGAGCTTGAGTAACTCAACAGGCCAGGCAGCATATCTGGAGAAAAGGAATGGGTGACATTTCGGATCAGAACCCCTCTTCACACTGGACTGGTTATAATCTGGGCTGGGTGATGCTGACAGATACATTCACAAGAGTAGATGAACTCTTGAATTGAGACTACATATCAAATGGTGGCAAATGGGAATAGTGTAGATACGTACATGATGGGTGTCAATCATGACGGGAAGAAGGCAGGAGAATGGGGTTGAGAGGGAAAAATCAGTCATGATCAAATGGTAGAGCAGAGTCAATAGGTCAAATGGCCTATTTCTGCTCCTATATCTTATGGGCATTTAGAACGGAGATGAGGAAAAACTTTTTCACTCAGAGAGTTGTGAATCTGGAATTCTCTGCCTCAGAAGGCAGTGGAGGCCGATTCTCTGGATGCTTTCAAGAGGGAGCTAGATAGAGCTCTTAAAGATAGCGGAGTCAAGGGATATGGGAAGAAGGCAGGAACGGGGTACTGATTGTGGATGATCGGCCATGATCACAGTGAATAGCGGTGCTGGCTCGAAGGGCCGAATGGCCTACTCCTGCACCTATTGTCTATTGTCTATTGACATCTCAGTGCTTTACAACCAATTGAGTACTTTTGAAATGTAGCTAACATTATATTTTTTATTCACATCATGTCAACCACCTACTGAATCATACCACGATCACTTCCCTTTCAGCACTAGTATTCTATGTTTCCGTCCAAAAGCTTGCACAACAGGATATACTGAATGATATCAAAGAGCTGAGAAATGCCTTTGCATGGCTCTTCTGAGGGTTCTGACAATAAGAACTGCTGTAGAAGCAAACTGACTGTAAGACCAATGCAAGATAACCAGCCCTGGTTTCAATAACACCAAAACAGCATCTATGAAGACTTTTAAAAACTGCACAACATCAAACTTCACATATTTTGTCTGCTAGTATGGTAATTAATCATATTTGAGAACAGAGAAATTGTTATTGGATTTTGTTCATTCTTCAAATAAAAAGAATGCTGGCTTTCATATTGTGGGCAATATTTCAGAATTTCTAATGAACCTAAAGAGAGTAATAAAACATTCCATTCATGGGATTTTGACATTTAAATGTTTTTTTTAATTTATACTTTGCATTTGAAGGCATTCAAGTTAATAAGAGAGTTATCGTTCATGAAACTATTTTCTGTTTTAGTTTAGTTTGGAGATACAGCATACAAACAAAAGCTTTGGCCCAGCGAGTCCATGGTGACTATTGATCATCAGTTCACACTAGTTCTATGTTATCTTCAAATCCAGTGTTAAAACACATTTGTACTCCCTGGCTTTTGACCATGCCTGAGACTTTGCTTCTGTTTTTATTGTTTTTAATGTTTCTTTATTTTACATGTCTTTTCCTACTATTTCTTTTGATTGTTATTTTTGGTGTGTATTAACTTTTTTGTCAATGATTAGTGATGTACAGCACTTTGTTGCAGCTATGATTGTTTTTAAAGTGCTCTATAAATAAAATTATTATTATTATTATTATTATTATTATTATCCCACTTTCACATGCACTCCGTACACATCAGGGACAATTTACTGAGGACAATTAACCTATCTTTGGAATGTGGGAGGAAATCGGAGCATCGGAAACCAATGCATTACGGGGACAACTTACAAACTCCACATTGGCAGTACCCGAGGTCAGAATCGAACCCAGGTTTCCTGCATTGTGGGGCAGCAGCTCGACCAGCTGTGCCACCCACTGTTAAAAATCAATTTGGAGAACTTGAATACTGACTGCTCACTTGACCTTGTGATCTGCTCATGTGACCTTGAGGTGACTGACAATTAGTTGACAAAACTTGTAGACCTGCTCCCGAAGCCTCACGAGCCAAAGCCTCAGCACTTACCCTTATGACTTGGAAATGCATTGTCCATTCCTTCATTATCTCTGGAAGAAATTCCATGAGCTCCCAATCCAGACTGAAGGAACTGTAGACGTTCACAAGAGTAGTCTGCTACACCATCTCAGGGGCACTTGGAGAAGGACAATAGAAAGGCAGCAACACCTTCACCCTGAAAAAGTAAGTCAAGAAAAATCATTTCCTGAACATCACCCAAATCAACCTGCCTTCTATTGGCTCCATTTATACTTCACCTTGCCTCGGCAAGGCCACCAGCATAATCAAGGATGAGTCTCACCCCGGTCACTCCCTCTTCTCTCCTCTCCCATCAGACAGGAGGTACAGAAGTATGAAAACGCACACCTCCAGATTCAGGGACAGTTTCTTCCCAGCAGTTATCAGGCAAATGAACCATCCTATCACCAACTAGAGACCTATCATCTACCTCATTGGAGACCCTCGGACTACCTGTAAACGGACTTTACTGGACTTTACCTTGCACTAGACTTTATTCCCTTTATTCTGTATCTGTACACTGTGGACGGTTTGATTGTAATCATGTATAGTCTTTCCGCCGACTGGGTTGCACACAATAAAAAAGATTTTCACTGTTCCTCGGTACACGTGACAATGGTAAACTAAACCAAACTAAAATATTCAATTTGAATTCAGTGATTTGAAGTAGGTTGCAAAAACTTCACCCACACGACCGCTGTCACATTGAAATAATTACTGTGAGTTACTGGGTTCTAAAGCTTTCACTTTTCTTCTGAACAGCATTCAGCAGATGGCCAAAAAAAACAGTGAATTCCCCACCGAGAGCAGAACTAAACTTTCACTTGGTGACGTCATGATACCCCCTCCTTTAGATCACTGCAGATTTTTCAAGGGATCTCGCTGGTCATTAGTTTAGCCAATTGTCGGAGATACCGGCAAGATCTGGGTGTGATGGCACAGACGCAGATCATTCAGTCAGTGGATCCCAATTGATTATCTGTCAGGTTTCCATTTGCAAGGCGACATTTAATCCCACCCCACCTGCTCTCCAGCTCCCCACTCCCTGCCTGGTGAACCCTTCATGCAGATCCTCTGAAGCCCACATCCCAACAACTTTACAACATGCTACGGGCAAAGTAGCTCCAGTGGGATGTACACAAAACAATGGAAATGCTGGATGCTCTTCCTTATACAGATAGAGTCATAGAATCATTCAGCATGGAAACAGGCCCTTCAGCCCAACTTGCCCATGCGGACCAAGATGTTCCATCTATGCTGGTCCCACCTACCTGCATTTTGCCCATATTCCTCTAAATCTTTCCTATCCATGTACCTATCCAAATGTATTTTAATTGTTATAGTACCTGCCCTAACTACCTCCTTTGGCATCTTGGTCCCACACACCCACCACACTTTGTATGAAAATGTTGCCCCTCAGGTTCCTTTAAAATCTTTCCACTCTCACCGTAAGTGCATATTCTCTGCTTCTTGACTCCCTTATGGCCCTGTCCCACGATGCGAGTTCATTCAAGAGCTCTCCCGAGTTTAAAAAAAAAAATCAAAAACAAGGTAAGCACGAAGAATGAACGTGGCGGGTACGTCGGAGCTCGGGGACATCTCTTAGCGGCTCGTAACACTAACGGCAGGTACTCGGAAAGCCTCGCTTATGGCAGGTAAGCTCGGGAAGACTCGTGAAGATTTTTCAACATGTTGGAAAATGTCCATGAGAGCCTCGAGTGCCGACGAGCGGCCATTACCGTAAATCTCTGAGTTCGAATCAGGGCAAACTCGGGAGAGCTCTTGGAATGAACTCATACAGTGGGACAGGGCTTTAATTCTGTGTAAAAGACTGTGCATTCAATTCCCCTCATGGTTTTATACACCTCTATAAGATCACCCCTCAGCCTCTTGCGCTCTGAGGAATAAAGTCCTAGGCTGCCCAACCTTTCCCATGAATCATAGACAATAGGTGCAGGAGTAGGCCATTCGGCCCTTCGAGCCAGCACCGCCATTCAATGTGATCATGGCTGATCATCCCCAATCAGTACCCCGTTCCTGCCTTCTCCCCATATCCCCTGACTCCGTTATCTTTAAGAGCCCTATCTAGTTCTTGCTGAACACCGCTGCACCACGGCAAAAGCAGAAGCTAGATTCAGACCATTATGTGAAACTAAATTTTAGTATTTATATGTCCTCTTGTTGTTGACAATAATAGAGTTGTCACTGTTCCTTGTGTATTCACACAGCCCTCCCACTCCACATCTCTTTTCATATCTCTGAGCCAGAGGCAATACCAGAGTTCACATCAAAAAGTAACGTTCAGTTACAGATGGAAATGAATGCAGAGCGACATACAAATATCCAAGCTTAAGGTATGTTGATACTACTAAAAAATAAGCAGTTCATCCAACTTTATCCTTGGTGAAGTTTCGTGTTAGATGACGGCCGAATGTAAACATTAACTGCAAATGTACTTTACAAGGTCCATACAAATTGAATAGAAAATGCCATTCAGCAGTCTGGGCTAACTTTATCAGTCGATATGATCATAACTGATCCTTTATCTGGGTACTCTAATCCTATTCTCTTCCAATGTACCTTAAAGCCTTTATGTCTAGAAATCGATCTATTTTCCACTTAAATTTGTTCAGTGACTTGACATGCATGATCTTCTGTGCTAGACAATTCCACAGGTTCACCTCTATGTGAAGATATTTCTCCTCTTCCCGGTCCTAAATGCCTTACCCTGTATTCTCACACCTGGTCTGGAAGCCACAAGCGGGGGTTACATCCTCTCAGCACACAGCCTTTCAGACCCTATTAGTTTTTTTCTTTCGATGCTGGATATCTAAAACAGAACAGAAAATTCTGGAAATGTCCAGCAGGGGTCTCCAACTCCATTCATCTTCACACGCATGTCCCAGTCCTGTCAGAATGTTGTACATTTCAATGGGAAATTTCATTCATATTTCAATTCCTCTCACTGTTCAAAACTCTAGCAAAGACATATCTAGTCAATTCAAAGTCTGAAGTAGGTGATCCGGCTTGGGGCTGGAACGGTGCTCCGGTGGCTGGGACGGCGTTCTGGCGGCGGTGTCCAGAGTCCTGGGTTCAGCCTCGGGCCAGCGGCCGCGTCCGCTGGACTGGAGGGCGGCAGCTTCGACCACCCCGGGCCGCGGTGTTTGAGCCGGCCCGTTTGCGGGGTTCGGTGAGCCGCGGGACTGTTTATGCCATCGCCCGGTGGGGAATCGCCTCAGCGCAGAGGGAGAAGAGGAGGGAAGAGACAGTAACCCTAAGATTTTTGCCTCCACCACAGTGAGGAGGTGCTTGGAGGATACACTGTGGTGGATGTTAATTTGTGTTTATTGTTGTTATTATTGTATGATTGTATGTATGACTGCAGGCACAAAATTTTGGTCAGACCGTAAGGTCTGAATGACAATAAAGGTATTCAATTAAAAAAAAAAAAAAAATCAATCCAAAATGTCACGTATCCATTTGCTCCAGAGATCCTGCCTGACCGCTGAGTTACTCCAACACTTTGTGTCAATCTCTAGTCAATTCTTCATGGTCTTCATAGTTATTCTTCTAGTCTATGTCCCGGCACTCCTCCATTGTCAGAGTGAGGCCAAACGTAAATTGGAGGAACAGCATCTCATATTTCGCTTGGGCGACTTACAACCCAGCGGTATAATTTTGGATTTCTCTGACTTCAAGTAACCTCTGCATTCCCTTACTCTCCGTCCATCCCACACCCTAGTCGTCAGACTATTCTTACTAACATCCAGTAAAAAAAATAACTCATTGTGATTGAAATCTTGAAAGAAAGTTGAAGAGATTTAGCTGCAAAATGACTGCCCACATTTCTGGGCTATGGCACAAATCCTTCTTTAGTCTGAGGGTGGTGAATCTGTAGAATTCAATGAGGAGGCCAACTCAATGGATATTTGTAAGTCTGAGATTGACAGATTCCTGATTAATATGGGTGTCAAGGGTTATGGGGAGAAGGCAGGAGAATGCGGTTAAGTGGAAAATATAGATCAGCCATGATTAAATGGCAGAGTGGACGATGGGCCGAATGGACTAATTCTGCTCCTAGAGCTAATTAACATGAAATATTTAGTGAGGTGGAAGAATTATGAAATGTTGAGAGATATTACAGTTTAATCTCATTGCACTGTGTATGTATTACATAAACCACCTCAACCCCCGACTAATTATAAGCAGAAGCAGAAAATAGGTTCCCAATCTCAGATCCTCATGTAACACATATGACTGTTGCTCAGAATTAGTCAGATGTTTCCATTGAGGGAAGTTCAGTGAAACCCCCTCTGGATTGCTGCTCTGCCCCTTTCCTGAGGAGGTCACATGCTGACCACCTTCAGGCAGTAGCAGAGTGTTGAAGTCCCTTCTGATATTCCAACAATCTAAGTTCACAACCCTATTGTCCCAGTACCTCTTGGTTACGGACAATAGGGTTACACTGCCAGATTATGGCATTAGAAACAGATACATCAAGGGTTCCCTCTCCCGGTGTTTCTAAATGAGAAGTCAAACAGAACTGTGCATCTAATAGTTTTTTTTCTCTTCCAGCCATGGAATCAATTGTTTCACTTCTTTATTGTTATTAAGGGTATTAAACATTCATCACAAAAAGAGAAGCAAATTGGGATTGAAAATTAATATCAAGCGACACACTTACTTTGATATTGAACTTTACAACAAATGTCCATCGCGAGCAAGGGACTGTTTTTGAGCCAACTCAACCCAAACACTACAAACACATAAATTCAACAAATCCCTTGTTCAAAATGAGCCTTCCCCTATCACCCTCCACCTTGCAGCTCGTCAACCAAGGGACTACCTTTCAGTGGTCTAGCCAGAGAAAGCAGGGAGGCTGATCACAAAATTAAAGTTCCCATTTTGTTCATTCCTTCCACTGATACATTGACCAAAGGGCCTGATTCCATGTTGTATCTCTAAGGCAGTTTTGTTTAGTGTTTTCTTAGTTTGGTTTAGTTTAGTTTATTGTCACATGTACAGAGGTACTGTGAACAGTTTTATTGTTGCAAGCTATCTAGTCAATGGAAAGGCTATGCATAATTACAATCAAATAGTCCGCGGTGTAACAGATGCAGGATAAAGGGAAAAATGTTTAGTGCAAAATAAAGTTGAGTAAAGTTTGATTAAAGATAGTCCCAGGATCTCCAATGAGGTAGATGGTAGGTGAGATGGATCGCTCTCTAGTTGGTGATAGGATGGTTCAGTTGCCTGATAACAGCTGGGAAGAAACAGTCCCTGAATCCGGAGGTGTGCATTTTCACACTTCTATTCCTCTTACCTGATAGGAGTGGGGAGAAGAGGGAGTGTTACTCGTCCTGGATTATGCTGCTGGCTTTGCCGAGGCAGCGTGAAGTGTAAATGGAGTCAATGGAAGAGAGGTTGGTTTGTGTGATGGTCTGGGCTTCGTCCACAATTCTCTGCAATTTCTTGCAGTCTTGGATGGAGCAGTTTCCAAACCATGCAAACAAAGTATACGATAACGTATATGCAATCAAAACCATTAAATGAAAACTGTTACCAATATATTGCTTCTATTGCGACATTGGTCTCCTGTTCACATGGACACATGGTGAATCTGCCTCACTAACATCCAACATTCTGCAGTAACGCTATGCAGTCACAGAGCGGTGCTGTAGTTTCAAATTAAACGGCATGTTTATCAAAGCTTGCAAACCTCGAGATCCAGACTTTCCAGCAAAGCACAGCTGAAAGGTGGATTTCAATAACCTTTAGTGGACAAGAAAATACAAAATACTGCAGTCGCTGGAAACCCAAAATAAAAATCTGGAGACAAGTGAAATCAACTTTTAAACTAAGAAATGTATCTCTTATTTCACCAATAGCCAATAACCCTTTGTTCAAGCCATCTATTATAGATAAAACGTTTACCTATTGGGAAAGACTAGGAATCAAAAAACTTATGAGATGGGAACTGTTCTCTCATTTCAAGAATTACAGTCGAAATATCACCTGAAAGGTAATCAATATTTCAGATATCTTCAAATTCGAGACTATCTGAAAACATATACCCAAGACTACCAAACTTTGCTGCCAGATATACTAGACAAATGTATGAATAGAAATTCGGAGTCAAACAAGTTAACATCATATTTGTATAACACCCTTTTAAATATAGAAATCCCATCGTCAGAAGCAATTAGAAGAGCCTGGGAAGAGGAACTAGGCCTAAAAATTCTAAAAGACAGAAGGGAAGAAAACCTTTTATATATACATAATTGTTCGATTAACGTTACACATTCGTTAATTCAATTTTAAATACAGCATAGAGTCTACTATTCAAAGTCTAAACTGAATAAGATCTTTCCAAATGTATCTCCTATTTGTGATAAATGTCGCCTTCAGGAAGCAACTATAACACATTCCTTCGCCTCTTGCATAAAATGACATAATTTTTGGAGAGGAAGTTTTGAAATTTTCTCAAAAACATTAAAAACAAAATTGGACCCAGACACGGAATTGATTATTCTAGGTACGTCAGAAGCCTGCTTTGAGCTATCATTATTTCAAAGACGTTTCCTCAATTATGGCCTGATAACGGCGAAAAAAATAATATTCAAATTTTGGAAACATACATCTGTCCCTACTCTTAAAATGTGGATTACAAACATGTCTGAGACGCTACATCTTGAAAATATTAGACTTGGCTTAACAGAAAAACCAGAGCATTTTTCGGAGACATGGGCGCCATTCATTGATTTACTACAAGGATAGTATGGTGCAACACAATTTTGGAGTTAAATCTAATTACGGGTTGGGTGATGGGTGGGGAGGGAAGCGAGGCAGGTATATCATCACTTTTTTTTTTCTTTCTGTTATTGTCTTGTTATTTTTCTATGTCTTCCTTATTTATTTTACTTACTCACTGTTTGGCTGCACCACTTTGATAGTCTAGGGGTTTTATTCTTGCACGTTCCACTTTTGCTCTCTCTTGCTTTTTCTCTCTTCTTTTCTCTTAACTATAGCTAAAAGTCAAAGTTGAAGCCGTACAATAACTGTACATGTCATATGCCGCTGGTTATATTTTTGTACACTTGCTTCTAATAAATTAAAAAAAAATGTTTTTAATGAAAATTAAAAAATGGAAGAGGCTGGAGACATTTTGCAGATCCGGCAATATTTGTGGAAAGAGAAACAAGAATACTTTAAGTCAAAGACCCTTCATCAGACACTGAAATGTTGATTCTGTTTCTCTTCTCACAGATGCTGCCCGAACTGCCAAATATTTCCACCATCTTCTATCTTCACCCTAATGTATGTTGTACAAGAATGTAGTTAAATCCGAAGGTGCCATTGGTCAGCAGGACTGAAGTTTCCACATTGAACTGCAGTGGGTAAGGCTTGAAAGAGCTAATAGTCAAATCTAATAGTCAAATCTAAAATGGAGTCGTTCTTCTACAAAAGCATAGGCTAGTAGAACAAAAGAGTGGCTCGGTGCCAAGTCTAAATTACTTTGTACTTTATATGAAACACAATATGCAGGACAGGATGTCTTTTCAATAAAGACATTAAGATGGCAGCCTGCAGTAATAACAAGTGCTTCTTCTAGGCCATAAAGAAGTCAAGATTGAAAAAAATAGCTGACGCTCCAGACGTAAGTAATAACTTGTCATTGGATGAGTTCGATTTGGACCCAGCTTTCCTATATTGTGAAAGGCTACAGAATCTTTCAGTCATGCCATATTCAGACTTGGTAAGAGTGTTTTACTGATAAGAAAAATGTATAATTGTGCTAACTCGCCTTTGTTTTGTGAGTGGGAGCACGAGAAGCACTGGGTAATGTTTGTGCTCATTGTAATCTTGCCACTTCCGTCTGACGAATTAACTAAAGATTGCCATGTTCTACCTTCAACGTTTGTTGCTCTCTGCTTTTTAAGAAACGAACTTTCACAGGCTGTGTGTGCAACCCTCCTTAGAAGGGATGGGATGGAATACTTTATGGAATGGAATACTCTATTGTCACATGTGACAAGACACAGTGACATTCTTTGCAAATAGTCGCCACATTCGGCACTGACAAAGTTACAAAATATCCCTCACATTCACGCTGGTTCCCCCATGCCAGGTCCCCATTTGTTCTTCCCCCCCACCCCTCCGTCTCCATCACGGCGCTCCATCCACTCCAGGTCTTCCAGTTTCCCCCCCCCCCCCCCCCTCACACATATATATATATATTTATACCCAAGTGCTTGAAGCTCTTGACGTGGCATTTTTGCTCCCTGTGACACCATCAACATATTCCTACTGCTCCAACACCACAAAACCACCTCCCTTAAATGAGATTACTTCTGACAGACAAATCGCCATTACCGTTACCCCCATGCTCCCAACATCTCATCCCTGATCCTCCCCCACCCCACTACCCCACCGTTAGAATCAGAGAAAATATACAATAGTCCACTTGAAGAGCTCTCCGGTCTAACACCCCCTCCCAGCACATATAGAACATAGAACAGTCCAACATAGGAACAGGCCTTTTGGCCCACAATGTCTGTGCCAAATGCAATGCCAAATTAAACTAATCTCTGCCTTCACGTGATCCATATCACCTCCATATCACCTTGTTTCAACTATCTCTTAAACGCCACAGTTGTATGTGCCTCCACCACCATCCCTGACTGTGCGTCCCAGGCACCCACCCTCTTTTTTTAAAAAAAGCTTGCCCTGCACAATTCTTTTAAACTTTTCCCCTCTTACCTTAAAGTTATGCCCTCTATCCCTTCATGTTTTTGGCCTGGGATACAAGTTGGTACTGCAGGTAAAGCAGCGGTTCCCTTGGGTTTTTAGCGGGCTGTATTTGGTGCTTGCAATAGACAATAGGTGCAGCAATAGGCCATTCTGCCCTTCGAGCCAGCACCGCCATTCAATGTGATCATGGCTGATTATCCGCAATCAGTACCCCATGCCAGCCTTTTCCCCATATCCCCTGACTCCATTATCCTTATTTTCTGTTATTCAATTTGGATGCAATTCAAACCTAAACAAATTACAAAAAATACCTCGAGTAATTGACTCAGTGTGGCAACAAGCCCTTCGACCCAACTTGCCCACACCGGCCAACATGTCCCAGCTACATTAGTCCCACCTGTCTGTGCTTGTTTCATATCGCTCCAAACCATGTACCTGTCTAACTGGTTCTTAAACATTGGGATAGTCCCAGCCTCAACTACCTTCTCTGGCTGTTTGTTCCATAAACCCACCACCCTTTGTGTAAAAAAGTTACCCCTCAAATCGCTATTAAATCGTTTCCCCTTCCACTTCAACCTATGTCCTCTGGTCCTCGATTCCCCTACTCTGGGCAAGAGATTCTGCGCATCTACCCGATCTGTTTATCTCATGATTTTATACACCTCTATAAGATCACCATTCATCCTCCTGCGCTCCAAGGAAGAGACCCAGCCTACTCAACCTCTCCCTATAGCTCAGACTCTCTTGTCCTGGCAACATCCTCGTAAATCTTCTCTGAACCCTTTCAAGCTTGACACTATCTTTCCTATAACATGGTGCCCAGAACTGAACACAATACTCTAAATGCGGTCTCACCGACATCTTATTCAACTGCAACAAGACCTCCCAGCTTCTATACTCAATACTCTGACTGATGAAGGCCAATGTGCCAAGAACGTTTTTGAAGGCTTGCTCGCAGGGTTAGTTGCGCTTCACACTGATACACTTAGTCTCATAAGCTGCTAATTTTCCCATTTGGATTTTCCCATTGCATTTAATAACAGATTGCACAATACAGATTCAATCTACCCGCTCAGCAACACCCACAGTTACATTCCAGGCATGTTCCTCACAGAACTAGAAATTATTTTTCTCAGAGGATACATCAAGGCAACAAGAACTGTGCGTCAGAGGTGACAAACACAAACTCCCACTTCTGAGAAACGTGGCGCAGGAGAGCAAATATGACGTTTGCTGGAAAGATGCTGTGTTTGTTGAATCAAAGGAGGTTCGAGGGTCACTGGGTTTAAATCATGGAAACAGGCCCGTCGGCTCAACTCATCCATGCCAACCAAGGTGCCTGCCTAGGCTAGTCCCCTTCACCTACACTTGACATATATTCTCACGATGTGGCTGGAGGAAGCAGTGTGGTGCCATGCTTGTGGGTGCAATGCCCTGCTTTAGACATCAATGCTGGACCAGGGAGCTGACTACAGTAGTACCTCTTTATGTTCACGCCAACTTCCTTACTCTGTCCTTGCAATGTACCAACCATTCGAACAAAAGCCCTTGCTAATAGCCCCTCTCACGCTGCCGATGCACTTTGTTGTGTCTCTGTCTGTCCTGGGGCAGTGGCATTATCCCTCACCATGTTATAGTATGTCACCTCCCTCTCATAGCCACCCCGCACCAATGCTCTGTCTAGCCTGTTCAACACATGCCACTATTCACACTCACGGCTCTCTCCCTTCCATCTTCAAAATAACTCAATTAAATTTGTGACGGACAATCTCCCACGCACAAAAACCTTGCTGACCATCCCTAATCAGCGAGAGCTGTTCCTCTGTTTAAGAAGGGCAGTAGAGACAAACCGGGAAATTATAGGACGGTGAACCTTCCTTCGTGGTAGGAAAATTATTTGAAAATAACCTGTTGGATAGGATCTACTTGCATCTGAATTGCATAGACGTATTTGGGATAGTCAGCATAGCTTTGTACAAGGAAGGTCATGTTTGATAAATCAAACTAGATTGATTTTGAGGAGGTGACAAAGATGATTGTTGAAGGTAGTCTGGTGAATGTTATATAATTGGAATTTTGCAACCAGAAACATAGAAACACAGAAAATAGGGGCAGGAAGAGGCCATTTGACCCTTCGGCCCTTCGGCCCTTCGAGCCAGCACTGCCATTCATTGTGATCATCCACAATCAGTACCCCATTCCTGCCATTTCCCCATATCCCCTGACTCCGCTATCTTTAAGAGCCCTATCTAGCTCTCGCTTGAAAGTATCCAGAGAACCAGCCTCCACCGGCCTCTGAGGCAGAGATTTCCACAGACTCACAACTCTCTGTGTGAAAAAGTGTTTCCTCATCTCCGTTTTAAATGGCTTAAGGGCCTGTCCCACCAGCAAGCGATAGCATGCTTCTAGCGCGACCGAACGTGGTCGCTTGAGGCGTACGGCCTCGCGGGGTCGGTACCACTTCGATCGGCGGAGGCGTATGGAGTTGTGCAGAGCTAGTCCCGACACCGCGCGGGGCTCCAAAAATCTTGCACTGTTCGAAAATCCCACGTGAGAACGGCCTATCGGCCCGCAGCCGCATCGAGGCCATACGCAGCCACATCGAGTCCGTACGCAGCGTCTTGATGGCGTAAGCCTAGCGCATGGCGTTGAGCGATGACATCACCGTCCGGCGTGCCGTTGCATGACGTCCAAAATCAGTCGGCCCGCCACCTGCCCAGCTGATTGGTGAGTTTGATGTGGGGACCACCCCACCACAACTCCATATGCGTCCGCGGTTCGAATTGGGACCGGCCCCGCGAGGTCGTACGCCTCAAGCGACCACGTTTTGACGCGCTAGACACATGCAATCGCATGCTTGTGGAACAGGCCCCGTACCCCTTATTCTTAAACTGTGGACCCTGGCTCTGGACTCCCTCAACATGGGGAACATGTTTTCTGCCTCTAGCGTGTCCAAACCCTTAATGATCTTATATGTTTCAATAAGATATCCTCTCATCCTTGTAAATTCCAGAGTATACAAACCAAGCTGCTCCATTCTCTCAGCATAAGACAGTCCCGCCATCCCGGGAATTTACCTTGTGAACCTACGCAGCACCCCCTCAATAGCAAGAATGTCCTTCCTCAAACTCGGAGACCAAAATTGCACACAATATTCCAGGCGTGGTATCACAAGGCCCCTGTACAACTGCACTAGGGCCCTGTACAACTTGCATTGTGCTCACCTCCACATTGGAGAATCTAAGAACATTGCAGAACAATTGAACTCTCCATCCCACTCTGACCTGCCTGTCTCTGGCCTTTTATACTTGTCATAAAATCATAAGCGATAGGAAAATAATTAAACCATTCAGCCCATCAAGTCTACTGCACCATTCAATCATGGCTGATCTATCTCTCCCTCCTAACCCCATACTCCTGCCCTCTCCACAACCTCTGACACCTTTGTTGAACCTCTGTTCCAACAATGTAAAGTGAGGAATGACACTGAATGCGCCTCCTTGACAGAGTGCTGCTCTGAAAGAAGAGATTTCATACAGCTTACGTCAGTGCTGGTTGATTTTAGTGAGGGAACAGAGAAGACGAGGATTGTTCGATAGATCAGGTGGTGTATTTGGAGAGTTTAGATGGGGAGGGCTTTTGCATGGCAGGAGGGTTGTGTTCTGTTTCTCTCTCCAAAGACGCAGCCTGCTCTTCTCGGTGTTCTCAGCATTATCTGTTTTTGTTTCAGATTTTCAAACGCTGCAGTTTGATTGCTCTCCAGTTCCTGGCCGGTTTTTAATATAACTTTAGACTTTTTATAATTTAAAGATATAGGACGGAAAAAGGCCCTTCGGCCCACTGAGTCCATGCCAATCAGCAATTACCCCATATGCTAACGTACACATGCTAGGGACAAATTTACAACTTACCAAAGCCAATTAACCAACAAACCTGGACGTCTTTGGAGTGTGGGAGGAAACTGGAGCGCCCAGACAAAACCCACAAAGTCACAGGAAGAACGAACAAACTCCGTACAGACAGCAACCGTGGTCAGGATCAACCCCCCGGGTCTCTGGCACTGCAAGGCAGCAATGATACCGCTGTGCCACCGTGCCATTACATGCGTTGATTTTCTATGGAAGTGGCCTGAATACAACTCATGTGTTAGTTCAGATTCTCAGCATCTGTCCCTCACTATTTCAGTTCATTTTTCCTCAATCTCCCCGATCCTCCCTCTGCGTACACTATTATTTCGGATTCCTGGTATTTGCATTGTTTGTTTCACCGAGTGCATGGTCGCTTTTTGTGATGAGGGTGCCTCGATACTTGGCTTTGTTCCATGTGAACCTGCCTGGAATGTAACTGAGTGGGTTTTCATGAGCAGGTAGATTGAGTTTTGGGAGGAAGGTAGGGTGTTGTAGCTGAAGGCATTAGGGTTAGGAATTCAACACCGAAAATCAGCACGGAGGCCCAGCCTCAAGGCTCTTTTGTTATTCAATTTGAATGCAATTCAAACCTTAACAAATTACAAAAAACACTTTGACATTGCTCATAGAGCGATACAGTGTGGAAACAGGCCCTGCAACCCAACATGACCCTGCTACATTAGTCACACCTGCCTGCGCATGTTCCATATCCATCCAAACATGTTCTATCCATGTACCTGTCTAACTGTTTCTTAAATGTTGGGATAGCCCAGTCTCAACTACCTCCTCTGGCTGCTTGTTCCATACACCCACCACCTTTTGTGTAAAAAAGTTACCACTCAGATTGCTATTAAATCTTTTCCCCTTCCCCTTGAACCAATGTCCTCTGGTCCTCGATTCCCCTACTCTGGGCAAGGGATTCTGTGCATCTACCCAATCTGTTAATCTCATGATTTTATACACCTCTATAAGATCACCATTCATCCTCCTGTGCTCCAAGGACTAGAGGCCCAACCTACTCAACCTCTCCCTATAGTCCTGGCAACATCCTCGTAAATCTTCTCTGAACCCTTTCAAGCTTGACAATATCTTTCCTATGACATGGTGCCCAGAACTAAACACAAAGATTCTGTTGGATAGGATCTACTTGCATCTGGAATAGCACATACTTATTTGGGATAGTCAGCATGGCTTTGTACAAGGAAGGTCATGTTTGATAAATCAAACTAGATTGATTTTGAGGAGGTGACAAAGATGATTGTTGAGGGTAGTCTGGTGAATGTTATATAATTGGAATTTTGCAACTGGAAACATAGAAACACAGAAAGTAGTTGCAGGAGAAAGCCATTCGGCCCTTTGGGCCAGCACTGCCATTCATTGTGATCATGGCTGATAATCCACAATCAGTAACCCGTGTCTGCCTTCTCCCCATATCCCTTGATTCCGCTCGCCCCAAGAGCTCTATCTAACTCTCTTTTAAATTCATCCAGTCAATTGGCCTCCACTGCCTTCTGTATCAGAGAATTCCACTAATTCACAACTCTCTGGGTGAAAAGGTTTTTTTCTCATCTCAGTTTTAAAAGGCCTCCCCTTTATTCTTTGACTGTGACACCTGGTTCTGGACTCCCCCAACATTGGGAATATTTTTTCCTGCATCTAGTTTGTCCAGTCCTTTTATAATTGTATATGTTTCTATAAGATCCCCTCTCATCTTTCTATATTCCAGTGAATACAACTCTCCTGACAAGATCATTCATGGTGGGCTGATCCAGAAGATCAAAGTACATGACCACTCAGTAGATTGGATTCAAAATTGGCTTGACCATACAAGACAGAGGGTAGCAGTGAAAAGGTGTTATCCTTGCTAGAGGTTTGTGACCAATTGTGTTCTGCAAGGAATCAGTGCTGAGACTTCTGTTGAGTGCGATAAATATAAATGATTTGGACTAAAATGTAAGTAGACTGATGAGTAAACTAGCAGATGACACACACATATTGGAGTTTGGGGAAGGTTGTCAAATGGTTCTATAGGATATAGACTAGTTGGAAGTATGGGCAGATAGAAACATAGAAACATAGAAATTAGGTGCAGGAGTAGGCCATTCGGCCCTTCGAGCCTGCACCGCCATTCAATATGATCATGGCTGATCATCCAACTCAGTATCCCGTACCTGCCTTCTCTCCATACCCCCTGATCCCCTTAGCCACAAGGGCCACATCTAACTCCCTCTTAAATATAGCCAATGAACTGGCCTCAACTACCCTTGATAAATGACAGATAGAATTTAATCTGAACAAGTTGCACTTTGGGAGGTAAAAGGGAAGAGAATACAATATATGGCAGGTCCCTTAGGAGCACAGATGTACAGAGGGATCTTGTGCTCCAAGTCCATAGCTCAAGTTGATAGGTTGGTAAAGAAGGTATATGGCATGCTTGCCTTCATCGATCAGGGTGTTGGTATAAAAGTTGTGAAGTCATGTTGCAGTTTTATAAAACTTTGGCTAGGCCACATTTGGAGTGTTGTATGCAGTTCCAGTTGCCCCATTACAGGAAGGATGTTGAGGTTTTTGGTAGGGCATCAAAGAGGTTTACCCAAATGCTGCCTGTATTAGAGAGCATCAGCTATGAGAGTTTGGACAGACTTGGATTGTTTCCTCTGGAGCACCAGGGACTGAGGGGAAATTTGATAGAATTACTAGAGCAAGTGGACCCGTTGGGTCCCTGTCACACGGGAGGCCTGTTCCCCTAACGCAACCCGTTCCCCAAATGCAATATTCCACCACTCACCCGTTACCCCAACGCAACCCGTTCCCCCAATGCAATATTGCACCACTCACCCAAAGCCCCCATCTGCACAGGGGCGGCTCATTTCCTGTTATCCCCCAACGCTTCCTCCCCCTGCTTTTCAGCCTCCCTCTTTTTAAACTTAAAAAAAAAGCAATTTGCTGCCAGGACTTTCAAAAAGAATCTGAATGTACTTCCCGTGTCTCCCCAAGCACTCCCTCCCCCTCCTCTTTTTAAACTTCAAAAACTTGCTGCCAGGACTCAATGTTGTGTGATTGCAACATTGTTGCGGGCAGGGCCAGATTTGGATTTTTGGTGGAGTTGGAGTTTTAAATGTGAATAACTTGTAAAATATACCATCAATCTGAATGAAACAAAACACCACATGACAATGGTGAGTAAGGTGGTCCAAAAAATGTAGTGCTATCGTGTACCATTTTTGCGGAATTCTGGTGATGAATCGCACGCACGCACACACAAGCTGAGAGTTTTAGTAAAATACTAGACTAAGTGGGACCTGTTGGGTCCCATGTTCACATTGGAGGGCTGGTCCCCCGACGCAATATTCCACCTCTCCACCAATTCCAGTATTGGTGACCAGTGGGGGGGGGGGGGGGGGGGGGGCATTCTGGAGCGCTGGTATGGGTGTTGTTGGCTGCAGTGATCAAGGGCTCCAGAGGGCTAGTGTGAACATTGTGGGCCAAATGGATTCTTGGGGTGGCAACTCAGTCCCTCAAGCCTGATGTGCTGGCAGCTCACTCATGGCTGGTGGGCTGGCAGTTGACTCACAGCTATTCCTTGAAATTCCATTTCAAGCAGAGTGCTAGGCCACCAAATTCAAATCCATTTTCCTACCATTTCAAGCAGGGTGCAAGGCCACCAAATTCAAGTACAGTTTCTTACCTCTTCGAGCAGGGTGCAAGGCCACAAAATTCAAGTGTAGTTTCATACCACTTCAAGCAGGGTGCAAGGCAGTGCCGTTTCACTTCAACCCAAATCCCCCAAAACAACCATTTGCAGGCAGTGCCTTTTCACTTCAACCCAAACCTCCCAAACAACCATTTGCAGGTAGTGCCTTTTTACTTCAACCCAAACCCCCCAAACAACCATTTGCAGGCAGTGCTTTTTAACTTCAAACCTACAATATTTTCATTTTCAAACCACATTAAGGGCACTCACAGTTGAGTAGACATGTGTTAAGTGTTATTCAGAGCTCAGAGAGATGGCTTCTTCCATCTTGCAGAGACTGAGTGAGGCACGCCACTTCCTGTTTTTATAGTCCCTTCCCCTCCCTCCAGCAGGAGCAGCAGAGAGAATGGCAATTAAAAAAAACCATTAATATCTCTCTGATTTTTCATCGATGGGAAAAATCCTCTGGTCCAGGAAGGCAGAGGGAGGCTCTGAGCGAGGTGGCAAAAATGATGGCCGTAGGTGGCGGCGTTCTCTCGGAAATCGCAGCACAGTGGGCCAAATGCGGTCAAGATCAGACTTTTAGTAATATAGATATAGATGAGAAGCATAGAAAGGGTAGTCAGTCGTTTTCTCCAGAGGAGATTTACGGTGCAAATGTGTTTCTACGTATAGGGTTATATGCCTGGAAAATGCTGCCAGAGGAAATGGAGGAAGCAAATATGATGGCAATATTGAACAGGAATTTAGACAAACAAATGGACAGGTGGGGAACAAAAGGATGTAGATAATGTGCAGGCAGATGTGCCATTTGAAATGGTATCATTAGGTTACCGTCGGCATCGTGGGCTGAAGGACCTGTTCCTATGCCCTGCTGTTCTGTAGTGAATGTTCCATGTGAATCAAGATGTGAAGGATTAGAAAGGGTTAACATTTCAGATGGGGGTCCATCAGCACCACCAGCTCCAAACTGTACAATGTTATCACTAATCCGTGAAACATGCCTTCCTGAAAATAACTTCCAGTTTTATGCAGGCAATCGATCATATAGGTATTTTAACCTTTTTTAACTTGACATTTAAGATCACGCTAAACAACAATTTTATGTGCTGGTATGGAGCCACACCTATCTCTGTATTTATTGACAAGATTAGTCCTATTAAAGTAAATATCTATTGCCTTCTAAAAATGGGTTTAAGGCAGGAACATAATTAGTGACTGTCTACGTTTCAAGTGATTGTTTCACAACAAAGGAACTGCATAGAAGCACATAGTGAGGTAACGCCTCTGAATCTAAAGAACAAGTCCGATTAAAATGATCAAGCAGCAGAAATCTCCACAGGAAGCTAAATGTCTCAATGCACTGTAGCACTTCTTCTTGGTAGCAGAGATCGTTGCTCCTTCACCTTTGAGTAGAGATGAGGTAAATGCCAGATTCCATCTCTGTCTACCTAAACAAATCCCAGGATTTACAATCTACAAGAAACAGTGGCAATTTGCAGCAGTCAGTAACTTGCCGTGGAGAAAACACGTTGCAAAGCTTCCGACTAAACTATAGTCCAACAAATAAGTTTAGTTTAGAGAAACTACCCAATGGTGTTTTATGATAGTGTTTAATGATGGTGAAAATTAGTTTTTCGGACTAGAGGTCGGTGACTCTCAGGGATTGTTATGGGTCCATGTTTATTTGTCATCTATATCAATGACTTAATGAGAATCTACATGTATGATTAGTAAATTTGCAGATAACTCCAAAACAGGCGGTATCATAAACAGTGAAGATTGTTATCAAGAATTAAAAGATGAACTTTATCAGCTGGGTAAGTCAGATGGGAAATGGCAAATGCAGTGTAATGCAGATACGTATGAGATGTTGCAATTTCGACAGTCAAATCAGGGTAGGACTTTCACAGTGAACAGTAGGAATCTGGGGACGTATTGTAGAACAGTGACCAATGAATACATAATTTCCCTGAAAATTGGGTCACAGGCAGACAATGCGATGAAGAAAGCTTTTGGTAAGCTCGCCTTCACCAGATCTTTGGGTAGCGAAGTTGGGATATTATGTTGCAGTCATATAAAACATTAGTGAGGCCATAGGGTTTCGGCCTGAAACGTTGGCTATTTCCTTCGCTCCAAGATGCTGCGGCACCCGCTGAGTTTCTCCAGCTTTTTTGTGTACCATACTTAAGTATTGTTTAGTTTAGTTTAAAGACGCAGTGCGGAAACAGGCCTACCGAGTGCACGCCGACCAGCCATCCCCCGCATATTAGCACTCACCTACAAACACTAGGGACAAGTTACTTTTTATACAAAGCCATTTAACCTACAAACCTGTACGTTTTTGGAGTGTGTGACTAAACCGAAGATCTCAGAGAAAACCCGCGTGGTCACAGGGAGAAAGTTCAAACTCCGTCCAGACAGCATCTGTAGTCGGGATCGAACCCGGGTCGCTGGCACTGAATGTGTAGGAAAGAACTGCAGAAGCTGGTTTAAATCGAAGGTGGACACAAAATGCTGGAGTAACTCAGCGGGACAGGCAGCATCTCCGGAGAGAAGGAATGTCACTCGACCCGAAATGTCACCCATTCCTTCTCTCCAGAGATGCCGCCTGTTCTAGTGAGTTACTCCAACATAAGGCAGCAACTACCACTGCGCCACTGTGCCACCCATATTGTGTGCTATGTTGTGTTCAGTTTTGATCACCTAGATGCAATTAAGCTGCAAAGACTGCAGAAAAAATTGATGAGTGTTGTCAGCACTCAACAGATTGAATAATGGGAAAGGTTGGGCAGGCTAGGACTTTGGTCCTTGGAGCAAAGGAGTTGAGGGGGTGTATAAAATCATGATGGGCATAGATGGAGTGAATGCACTGAGTCTTTTTCCCCAGGGTTGTGAGAAGGTAACCCCAGTCCATCACACAATCAACTTCACCCCACGACTCCATCCACACTTCACACTGCCTTGGAAAAGGAGCTAACGTAATCAGTCACCCAGATCATTCCCTCTTCTCCCCTTTCGGGCAGAAGATGCAAAACTTTGACAGCACACACCACCATTTTTTTTTTACACAACCCGTTCTACAGGTGCACAACCTTTTATCCGAAAGCCTTGGGACCAGATTCTTGTCGGATTTCGGACATTTTCGGATTTCCGAATGGAAGGTTTTTAGCGTAGATTAGGTAGGCAGCGCGGGCGGCTTGAAAAGTCTGGAGCGGCTGCCTCCTCCCCGGAGACCGGGGAATCATTGTAAATCATTGCTTAAATGTTAGTCAGTTAGTTTGGAGGGATTTTATGTGGTGGTGGGGGGGTGGGGGGTAAAGGGAAAATTTTTGATTCTTAGTCCCCTACCTGGTCGGCGACTCCCAACATCGCGGAGCTGGGGGCTCCGTCCGGCCGCGGGCGGCGACGGTTGGAGCTCCGACCCCGGCAACTCTACCCCTGGCTGCGCGGCTCCAAATCCAGCGCCGGACACCCGCAGCCCCAGCTCCGCGAATGTTGGGAGTCGGCGGCCACAGCGCTCCGGAGCTTACCGCACGGCGACCCGGTAAGGCATTGCCTGCTCCCCGCTGGTATCCCAGCGCTGCGACGCCGCCGACTCCCAACATTCGCGGAGCTGGGGCTGCGGGCGTCCGGCCGCGGGCGGCGGTGGATTTGGAGCGCCTCGCAGCCAGGGGTAGAGTTGCCGGGGTCGGAGCTACAACCGGCGCCGCCGGCGGCCGGACGCCCGCAGCCCCAGCGCTGCGGAGCTTACTGCACGGCGACCCGGTAAGGCATTGACCGCTCCCCCGCCTCTCCGACCAGGTAGGGGACTAAGAATTAAAGTTTACCCCTTCACCCCCCCCCCCCCCCCCCCCCCCTTTCACATAAAAGCCCTCCAAACTAACTGACTAACATTTAAGCAATGATTTACAGATGTTTAAGTGTCTCCCCGGTCTCCGGGGATGAGGCAGCCGCTACAGTAGTACAGACCTGGGTTGACCGTGGGTCGTTTCGGGTCAAGTTTGGCGCCAAACGCCAGCTTTGGTGTGCAGACGACATCCTGGAAAAAATGGCCTGTTTTCGGAGTTTTTCGGTTTCCGGAACTCCGGATATAAGGTTGTGCACCTGTACTTGTATATGATTTGATTCTACTTCTGTATGATAAGATTTGCCTGTCAAAATGCAAAACAATTGTTTTCACTGTACCTCGGGTCACATAGCAAAAATGAATAATGAACTGATACTTTTGAAAAATATAAAAGTCGATATATCTCCAGGTCTTGACAGTATATTCCCTAGGACATTGAGGGAAGTTAGTGTAGAAATAGCAGGGGCTATGACAGAAATATTTCAAATGTCATTAGAAACGGGAATGGTGCCGGAGGATTGGTGTACTGCGCATGTTGTTCCATTGTTTAAAAAGGGTTCTAAGAGTAAACCTGGCAATTATAGACCTGTTAGTTTGACGTCCGTGGTGGGCAAATGATACCAATACCAAACAACTGTAATCAGGCAAGACTTAGTTCCATTTATCTATCAACATTTCCAGGCAACACCCTTTCCCTTAACCTTTTCCAATGTCGTTGGGATGTCCATGATAAACATGACCTGGGAAGTGTTGTAGAGCAGAGGGATCTAGGAGTGCAAGTACATGGTTCTTTGTAAGTGGCATCACAGGTAGATAGGGTGGTCAAGAAGGCTTTCATCAGTCAGAATATTGTATAGAAGTTGAGAGGTTATGTTACAGTTGTACAATGTATTAGTGAGATCACTGTTGGAGTGTTGTGTTCAGTTTCGGACACCCTATTATAAGAAAGATGTTGTTAAGCTGGAAAGAGTGCAGTAAAGATTTACAAGGATGCTGCCAGGACTCTAGGGCCTCAGCTGTAGGGAGAGGTTGACCAGGCTAGGACTTCATTCCTTGGAGCGTAGGACAATGATTTGATAGTGTAGAAGATCATGAGAGGAATAGATAAGGTAAATGCACAGTTTTTTACCCAGAGTAGGAGAATCAAGGACCATGGGCCATAGGTTTGTGAGGGGGGAAAAGATTTAATAGGAACCAGAGGGGCAAATATTTTCCACAAAGGGGGAACAAGCTGCCTGTGGAGGTAGTTGTGGCAGGTATCATCACAATGGTTAAAAAATATTTAGACAGGTACATGTATAGGATAAGTTTAGAAAGATATGGGCCCAATGCAGGGAGGTGTGATGTGTAGATGGGGCATGTTGGTTGGTGTGGGCAAGTTGGGCCAAAGGGTCTGTTTCCACACTGTATGACTCCATGACTAATTGGTTGAAACTGCACAATCTCATGTCTCACGAATGTGACTACATTTTTTGAAGAAGTAACCAAGAAGGTTGATGAGAGCAGTAGAGGCAGTTGATATGGATACAAGCAAGGCCTTTGATAAGGTTTTGCATACTAGGATGCTCTAAAAAGTTAGATCGCATGAGATCCAGGAAGAGTTAGCTAAATGGATAAACAATTGCCTTGATGGTGGGAAGCAGAAGGTGATGGTGGAAAATAGTGTTTTATGATGGTGTTTTATGATATTGTTTAATGATGGTTGGTGGAAAATAGTTTTTCGGACTAGAGGTCCGTGAATAAACATTCATGATAGTTTTTAAGACAACATGTCAATTAACCAAATTTCAAACGTTTTAATTTGCATCTAGTGTTTTGTAATAACACGGGTTAATCAACAATCAAACAAGGATCCTCAGGGAAGGAGAACGAATGCACAGAAAACAGATAAGAAGTGGGCACTGCCATTAAAACCATTCCCTGATTCTCAATAAAAGGCTTTCTATTGAATTAATTTTGCTGGCAATGCAGTGATTTGCCATGGAACAGATGAATCAATGCTTCAAGGTAACGACAAAGGCAAGCAATTCAGCAGAGCCTGATGATAAGGTCATAAGTGATAGGAGTAGAATTATGCCATTCGTCCCATCAAGTGTACTCCACCAATCAAACAAGGCTGATCCATCTCTCCCTCCTAACCCCATTCTCCTGCCTTCTCCCCATAACCTGTCTCACCTGTCCTAATCAATGTATTTACGTAATCATTAGGTGGACACTACTCATGATGTTCATCACACCACCTCGCCAGCTCAAATGATAATTCTGATAGCCAAATTCAAGCAATTAGGCAGACGTTCAAAACAAACTAAACAGGAGATATAAAGAGAAAATGTCAAAAATACTGAAGTGTAGTAAACATCTGGAAGGAAAGAAATAACAAATGTTTAAATCTTCAGACTTTAGACCTGGAGATGCAGTGTGAAAACAGGCCCTCCGGTCAACTGAGAAAACACCAACCAGCGATTCCCGTACACTAGCACTATCCTACACAATAGGGACAATTTACAATTTTTACCTAAGCCAATTAACCTAGAAACCTGTACATTGGAAATGCAGAACACTGGAGCACCTGAAGAAAACCCACTTGGTCACAGGGACATCGTACAAGCTCAATACAGACAGCATCCCTGTAGTCAGGATCGAACCTCAGTCTCTGGTGCTGTAAGGCAGCAACTCTACCGTGCCATTGTGCTATCTATAACTTTGAGGTGAGAGGGGCAATGTTTAAACGGAGGGCAGTGAGAGCCTAGAAGGCAGGGTGCTTTCCTACCGGGCAAGGTGTTGGTCATTCACCAACAGGTTAATCACACTTCCGAAATATGAACTGCGAAACCAAAGTGTTACTTACCTTGCTACTAAAATCTAGCTTTGTGTCATTAACAAACGGATACATTATGCTTGATCTCTTTGTCCAAATCATTGATATAACCATGAATAGGGTGGGGTCCCAATGTTAAACTCTGTATCATCCCATTAATCTAACTCACAAGCTGAAAATTATCCGTTTATTCCAGTTCTCCATTTTCTGACCTTTGGCCAATCATCAGAGCATGCCAGCCTATTACCCAAATACTGTGTGCTCTAATTTTGTTCAATAGTCTCTCATGAGACAACTTATCAAAGGCCTTTGATAAGTAAAAGTACATACACCTACTGGTTTACTTACTGGTAACACCCAGATTCTGAAAAATGAATGAGAAAAAATCAAGTTCTTCTTTTACATGTTGGCAATTTTGCAGCAACAGATTGTGCTGTTTTAACCAATTACTCATGGAGTCATACAGTGTGGAAACAGGCCCTTTGGCCCAACTTGCCCACACCAACCAACATGCCCCATCTACACGTCGCACCTCCCTGCATTGGGCCCATATCTTTCTAAACTTATCCTATACATGTACCTGTCTAAGTATTGTTTTTAACCATTGTGATGATACCTGCCACAACTACCTCCACAGGCAGCTTGTTCCTCCTTTGAGGAAAATATTTGCTCCTCTGGTCGCTATTAAATCTTTTCCCCCCTCACAAACCTATGGCCCATGGTTCTTGATTCTCCTACTTTGGGTAAAAGACTGTGCATTTACCTTATCTATTCCTCTCATGATCTTCTACACTATCAAATCATTGTCCTACGCTCCAAGGAATGAAGTCCTAGCCTAGTCAACCTCTCCCTAAAGCTGAGGCCCTAGAGTCCTGGCAACATCCTTGAAAAACTTCACTGCACTCTTTCCAGCTTAACAACATCTTTCTTATAATAGGGTGTCCAAAACTGAACACAACACTCCAACAGTGGTCTCACTAATACCTTGTACAACTGTAACATAACCTCTCAACTTCTATATAATATTCTGACTGAGGAAAGCCTTCTTGACCACCCTATCTACCTGGGAGGCCACTTTCAAAGAACTATGTACTTGCACTCCTAGATCCCTCTGCTCAACAACACTTCCCCGGTCATTCGCTGTATATGTCCAGCCCAGGTTAGACTTCCCAAAATGCAACAGCTCACACTTCTCTGTATTAAACTCCGTCAAGCATTCCTCAAGCCACCTGGCCAACCAATCAAGATCCTGATGCAATTTTTGACAACCATCCTCGCTATCTACAAAATCACCCACTTTCGTGTCATCTGTAAATTTATCCATCATTACTAATATTATTATTTGCTGAATATTTAGTGAGGCTGAAAGGACATCAGGCTTTATATAATATTTGTATAACACTAAAGTTTCTCTAGGAGGGAGGAGCCTCCTCAAAACAATTTGTTACTATTAATGCATCACAATATGGATGACTCACTGATCATCCTATATTAAAGTTAAATGTACACATGAAACACAAAATGCCTGTGCATCTGGCCTCACCCAAAAATATTTTTTATCAGACGTCAGCAGTGCCTGGAAAATTCCAGGATATTTATACCTTGATAGTTAACGATGAGTGGTATAGTTCCAGGCCAGTTTTAGTTTCACTTGAAGAAATTGGTACAGGAGTTGTTGTTTACAGGACATTGCAAAGCGTTTCTTGTGGGAGTAGAGTTTGCAAGATTGGAAGATATTGTAGATGAGGCCTTGATGATTTGTTGTAGTGCGTCTCACCGACACACTGTAATCATTGTGTGCTGGTGATAGCTGACATGAATAATTAGGGTGATGAGTAAGATGCCTATCAAGTGGGCTGCTGAGTCCTGGAAGATGTTGATCAGTATGAAGAAGCATTCTGACCCAAAAGGTCCCATATATGTCCTCCAGAGGTGCTGCCTGACCCGCTGAGTTACTCCAGCACATTGGGGTTTTTGAAGCATAATTTAATTTGGATGCGCTTCTTGACACCAGTGAATCCAAAAACAATGTGCAGCATCACCTACTCACCAATGCATATGGATGCCAAACATTTACTGACTCTGCCTGTGTTTGCAAATAATTCAAATTAATACAGAATTACAGCTCACACCTCACATGTTTCCATAGGTTGGACAATGAGTTACCCCGCCAACCAGTGCCACACAGATTCATTGTGTATGCTATTGTCAATTTATTAAGATGAGGAAATTAAAGTCTGATTCCATGAAAAATCAATGAAGTCTCTACTACTTTAAGCTAACCAAACATAAGCCACTTTGTACCAGGCAGATGAAGCCATGGTGCCAATGTCACACTTACTTTTCAATCATCAGTGCAAAACATTAGCATTTCTCCAATACTAGATTCATGACAAAGCCTGGCTGTGTTTGAAAAGACTCTTCAAATCAGGCCGTATGGATCGATAGAAAAAGTGAGCAATTACTTTGCTGGGGCATGCTCCAAGCCTCGTGACAGCCAACGTGAAATAGAGGAGCAGATAACAGAGAGGCAAGAACAACAGTTATTGTGGCAGGACATTTCTACTGCCTAGAACTGGGATCATTTAAGCATGAAATACAAAGAGGAATGGAGTGCATGAAGGAGCATTTTTGAAATAGTACATTAGGCAGCTCATCTGGTGCATCTCCTAATAGAAACATAAAGTGAGCCATAAGGTGCCATACACAAACCAAAACTATTCCCTCTGAGATCTTATTATAATCAATGCGAGAATGTGGGGTTGCACATATAATATAATAGGGTGTCCAAAACTGAACACAACACTCCAACAGTGGTCTCACTAATACCTTGTACAACTGTAACATAACCTCTTAACTTCTATATAATATTCTGACTGAGGAAAGCCTTCTTGACCACCCTATCTACCTGGGAGGTCACTTTCAAAGAACTATGTACTTGCACTCCTAGATCCCTCTGCTCAACAACACTTCCCCGGTCATTCGCTGTATATGTCCAGCCCAGGTTAGACTTCCCAAAATGCAACAGCTCACACTTCTCTGTATTAAACTCCGTCAAGCATTCCTCAAGCCACCTGGCCAACCGATCAAGATCCTGATGCAATTTTTGACAACCATCCTCGCTATCTACAAAATCACCCACTTTCGTGTCATCTGTAAATTTATCCATCATTACTAATATTATTATTTGCTGAATATTTAGTGAGGCTGAAAGGACATCAGGCTTTATATAATATTTGTATAACACTAAAGTTTCTCTAGGAGGGAGGAGCCTCCTCAAAACAATTTGTTACTATTAATGCATCACAATATGGATGACTCACTGATCATCCTATATTAAAGTTAAATGTACACATGAAACACAAAATGCCTGTGCATCTGGCCTCACCCAAAAATATTTTTTATCAGACGTCAGCAGTGCCTGGAAAATTCCAGGATATTTATACCTTGATAGTTAACGATGAGTGGTATAGTTCCAGGCCAGTTTTAGTTTCACTTGAAGAAATTGGTACAGGAGTTGTTGTTTACAGGACATTGCAAAGCTTTTCTTGTGGGAGTAGAGTTTGCAAGATTGGAAGATATTGTAGATGAGGCCTTGATGATTTGTTGTAGTGCGTCTCACCGACACACTGTAATCATTGTGTGCTGGTGATAGCTGACATGAATAATTAGGGTGATGAGTAAGATGCCTATCAAGTGGGCTGCTGAGTCCTGGAAGATGTTGATCAGTATGAAGAAGCATTCTGACCCAAAAGGTCCCATCTATGTCCTCCAGAGGTGCTGCCTGACCCGCTGAGTTACTCCAGCACATTGGGGTTTTTGAAGCATAATTTAATTTGGATGCGCTTCTTGACACCAGTGAATCCAAAAACAATGTGCAGCATCACCTACTCACCAATGCATATGGATGCCAAACATTTACTGACTCTGCCTGTGTTTGCAAATAATTCAAATTAATACAGAATTACAGCTCACACCTCACATGTTACCATAGGTTGGACAATGAGATACCCCGCCAACCAGTGCCACACAGATTCATTGTGTATGCTATTGTCAATTTATTAAGATGAGGAAATTAAAGTCTGATTCCATGAAAAATCAATGAAGTCTCTACTACTTTAAGCTAACCAAACATAAGCCACTTTGTACCAGGCAGATGAAGCCATGGTGCCAATGTCACACTAACTTTTCAATCATCAGTGCAAAACATTAGCATTTCTCCAATACTAGATTCATGACAAAGCCTGGCTGTGTTTGAAAAGACTCTTCAAATCAGGCCGTATGGATCGATAGAAAAAGTGAGCAATTACTTTGCTGGGGCATGCTCCAAGCCTCGTGACAGCCAACGTGAAATAGAGGAGCAGATAACAGAGAGGCAAGAACAACAGTTATTGTGGCAGGACATTTCTACTGCCTAGAACTGGGATCATTTAAGCATGAAATACAAAGAGGAATGGAGTGCATGAAGGAGCATTTTTGAAATAGTACATTAGGCAGCTCATCTGGTGCATCTCCTAATAGAAACATAAAGTGAGCCATAAGGTGCCATACACAAACCAAAACTATTCCCTCTGAGATCTTATTATAATCAATGCGAGAATGTGGGGTTGCACGGTGGTGCAGCTGCAGAGTTGTTGCCTTACAGCGCTTGCAGCGCTGGGGTTTCGGGTTCAATCCCGACTACCGGTGATGTCTGTACGGAGTTTGTATGTTCTCCCCGTGACCGCGTGAGTGTTCTCCGAGATCTTCAGTTTCCTCCCACACTCCAAAGACGTACAGGTATGTAAGTTAATTGGCTTGGTGTATGTGTGAATTGTCCCCAGTGTGTGTAGGATAGTATTAATGTGTGAGGATCGTGGTCGGCGCGGACTCGGCGTGCCGAAGACCCTGTTCCGCTCTGTATCTCTAAAGTAAACTAAACAAAACATTGTTGAAAACAACAATCAAAACCAAGTAGTTCCTAATTAATAGTTATGTTCTACAGATTTTTCATATGAACAAAACATAGATCATTATGTCAAAAGCTTGTAATTTTAAAATTAAATATTAATACTTGTGATTTGTATGCTAAGCATCAAGGAGTTGGCAGCAGCTATCTAACAGACAACTGTAAACTCAAATAAATGTTGAATGTAATTGCCACACAGGGGAGTAAAGCAAACCTGAAAAAAAAACCTGTAATCTATTCTCAAGGTACAGTAAGTTATAAACTGCTCATGTTTCAACTTATTTATTTCTACAGGTATTCAAATCACATAATTACACTTAATTCACTCTCAGATCAGTGTTAATGTTTCTGTACATTCTTTATTCCAAAACAACAATGGTGGCACATTATAATGCTTAAGTTCTTTGGAACATAAGTTTATTATGAAAAAAATATTAACAATCAAAAATCATTCTATCTCACTTACCCATTAGATTGTTACATGGCTAGGGAAATGGTGAAAGCAGATGCAATAGTAATGTTCAAGTGGAATTTAGACACAGGAACACAGGGAAGATTTGAAAGGTACACAAAAAAGCTGGAGAAACTCAGCGGGTGCAGCAGCATCTATGGAGCGAAGGAAAAAGGCAACGTTTCGGGCCGAAACCCTTCTTCAGACTTAACAAAGATTTGAAAGGGATCTGCGGGGCAATGTTTTTCACACAGAAGAAGGTGTGTATGAGGAATGAGCTGCTAGATTAAGTGGTAGAGGGCCATTACAACTACAAGACATTTGGACAGGTACTTGGGATAGGAAAGTTTTAGAGGGAAAGAGAACAAATTCAGGCAAATGGGTCTGGCTCAGGTAGTCGACATGGACAAGTTCAGTCAAAAGGTCTGTTTCCATCCTGTATAACTCAATGACGCTATATCAGGCAGGGAATATAGTAATATGGATCAGATGCAGGCAGATGGAATTTGTTTAATTTGGCAATGTGGTCAGCACAGTCCTGACCACAAGGGCCTGTTCTTGTTCTATGTTCTGTTTCTGGTCTCATAATTGCACACATGCCATTCCAAGAATTGGTCCCGTGAATCTTTCCCAAATTATTCATTAAACAAGGATCCCTATTTATGAACAGGAAATGTATACAATAATTTAGGTATGCACTCACCTAGATCTGGTATAACTTTGGTAAGGCTAGTCAAATCAATTCAAGTGTATTGTCATAGGCACAAGTACAGTGAGGTACATGTAAATGAAAAACAATGCAAAATAAAGACATTTGCACAAAGATACACAGGCGTGCAAGAGGTGTTTAGTTTAGTTTAGAGATACAATGCGGAAACAGGCCCCTCGGCCCACCGAGTCTGCGCCGACCAGCGCATATTAACACTATTCTACACACAAATTTTACATTTACACAAGCCAAATTACCTACAAACCTGTACGTCCTTGGAACGTGGGGAGGAACCCGAAGTTCTCGGAGAAAACCCACGCGGAGAATGTACAAACTCCGTACAGACAGCACCCGTAGTCGGGATTGAACCTGGGTCGGACCTGGGTCTGCAGTGCTGCAAGGCAGCAACTCTACCGCTGCGTGACTGTGCCTCCCAGGTGGTCTGTAGTGTTCCATCACCGTAGGTAGTATCAAGATTTTTCATTTTGTTTCATGTACCTAATAATTGTAGGAAAGTAGCTGTTCCTGAACCTGGTGGTAATTTTGCATTCAAGTCTTCCAACAATAAAGACAGCATACAATAAATAAACTAACAAATAGATAATTGTTAGCCTGGGGAAGGTGACAATGGAGCATACAAAGACAACATTTTTGTGTGCTGTCTGAGTCTATAAACTTGGCTTCATGATAGCTCCTTCAATAACAATTCCAACTTGCAACAAGGGTGAGGGATCGTCCACCTAATGCAGATAAGATTTGCCCCTGGTGGATAGGACTTTAGAACCTCTCCCTCAAAGTATGGTAGAAACAGACACTTTGAGTGTGTTTTTAAGGCAGAGGTAGATGGGTTCTTGATAAGGGAAGGGGGAATGATTCCCATCAAAAGATAGGAAAGCAGTTGAAGTTGTAATCAGTTCTGCCATGATCTGACTAAATGAGAGGGCAGGCTGGAGAGTCATGGTCCTTCACTCCACCCTGGCCTGCTCTACTCTGCTCACCCCCTGCTCCCACTTTCCCTTGCCATCTTCTTGTCCTCCTCTGTCCCCTCTCCTCCTGCCTCTTCTCAAGACAGGTGTGGTGGGGGGGGTGGGGGGGGGGGGGGGGGGAGGATTGAGGGGAAAAGTGTGGTTAAGGATGAAGAGGCAGTGGCTTGTGGAGGGGAGAAGGGGAGATGTTGTGTAGAAATGGGGGAGGATCAACAGAAGGTAGTAGGAGGAGAGAGGAAGACCAGACTGATTCCTGGGATGTCAGGACTGTCTTATGAAGAAAGACTGGATAGACTTGGTTTATACTCTCTAGAATTTAGAAGATTGAGAGGGGATCTTATAGAAACTTACAAAATTCTTAAGGGGTTGGACAGGCTAGATGCAGGAAGATTGTTCCCGATGTTAGGGAAGTCCAGGACAAGGGGTCACAGCTTAAGGATAAAGGGGAAATCCTTTAAAACCGAGATGAGAAGAACTTTTTTCACACAGAGAGTGGTGAATCTCTGGAACTCTCTGCCACAGAGGGTAGTTGAGGCCAGTTCATTGGCTATATTTAAGAGGGAGTTAGATGTGGCCCTTGTGGCTAAGGGGATCAGGGGGTATGGAGAGAAGGCAGGTACGGGATACTGAGTTGGATGATCAGCCATGATCATATTGAATGGCGGTGCAGGCTCGAAGGGCCGAATGGCCTACTCCTGCACCTAATTTCTATGTTTCTAAGAGAAGGGATGAATCAGCAGGAGGTGAGGGACAGAAGAGGGTGAGAACCTCTTCTGTCCCCCTCTCCCCTGCTGATTTACTCTTTCTTTCCCCCCTTCTATCCCAAACCTCTTTCCCCTCCACATCTGAACCCTCTATCCATCACCCCACTTCTCATCTATTCCTCACCCACTCCCCCCCCCCCTCCCAACACCTCTTTCTCCGTCTCCCTCCCTCTTCTTTGACTCTCAACTCCACCCCCTTTCCCTTCCCCATTCCGAATACATTTCCCATCTCCCTCGTGTCTGTGACCGGTTTAGTCCCCCGGGGTGAAGTTTGGTAAACACGCTAAGAGTTTGGCATCCCAACTATTTCCAAAGTACCAAAGGGTCTGAAGAAGGGTTTCGGCCCGAAACGTCGCCTATTTCCTTCGCTCCATAGATGCTGCTGCACCCGCTGAGTTTCTCCAGCATTTTTGTGTACCTTCGATCTTCCAGCATCTGCAGTAGGTATGTTACAAAACCTACCTGAATCGTGGCTGAGCATCTGCCCCACCCCTTGTGTGTGATTTTGGAGCTGTTTGGAGGGGGCGGGTTTAAAACCCGATTTTTACTAGGCTGTTCCAATCGCAGATGTTCAGCCTAGTAAATCATTAACGGAGAATCGCTGCAAGACCCGGTCCCAAAAGCTATTATTAGTTTTATAGGCCTCGAATAGTAGATTTAATAAATTTAAAAACTCTCGTTCAATTCGCAAGCTTTCGCAGCCCCAGGGCAAGCAATTAAAGGTATGTACCTTATTTTTACATTAAATGGGGCATGTATATAACCCTATAATTATAATTATCTATAACGAATAGCTCATTTTGGGCTTTTTATATCCCGCAGTATTTTTCTCGGCACTTGAGGGCACTAATCTAGCGCGCTGTCAACATTCTAAACCTGCGCGTTCACAGAAACCCACTAGAAAACCGATTTAAATGGGCATTTATTTACAGCAATTGAACACTAAATTCCTTCCATTTGGCCTATAAATTAATGTAAATTAGATATAAAAATCATGTTATATTGTGAATTATTTGTGAATAATCTTTGGACACTTAGGCTATTTAAAAATGTTAATCTTTCCTTAAGAAATGTGCTTTTGACTATCCAAGATCACAGCTTTTTTGTAATGCCCATTGAAAATCAATAGGGAACAAGATGCTAATTTCCGAGTATGAAAATGGTCATAACTTTTTTAATACTTGAGATATGAAAGTGAATTAGGTGTCAAATTAAACTTATTGTTATGCTTTATCTGATGGGATCAATTGCAGACTTGATTTTTTAAATCTCAAAATTTTGTAACATTGCTATCTGCAGTTCCTTCTTGAACACTATTTCTAAAGTGACTCTGCGTCCTATTCATGAATGAATCGGTGACGGGCTCCGCCCTCTTCCACGTCACCTAGCTTTCTTTAGTCCCCCCCGTGGTTCGCCGGTTCCCGGTGAAGTTGCCGTCCTGTCTGCCAAAGGGGAAAGGTGTGCGCCAGTCGCAGTCCTAGTCCTCCAACTGCCCTCTCTGACTCGCCCAGATGTCGGTGGCCGCCAGTTCCAGGCTGAACAAGGCTCTGAGAGAGCATTACCTGAACCTGCCCCAGGGCAGCAATGTACAGGCGACCTATGTCTGGATCGATGGCACGGGAGAACATCTTCGCTCGAAAACCAGGACCCTGGACTGTGAACCGCATGCTTTGAAAGGTGCAGTATAATCCGTGCATCTCTCAGCGCCGCCGTTTCCAACCGAACTCAAATAACTTGTTTTGTCCTCGTCTTCAGACATCCCCGTGTGGAATTTCGATGGCTCCAGTACCGCCCAGTCGGAGGGCTCCAACAGCGATATGTTTCTGATTCCAGTCCGTATCTTCCGAGATCCCTTCGCACTGAATCCGAACAAACTTGTACTCTGCGAAGTTCTCAAGTACAATCAAAAGCCGGCAGGTAGATCAATCTCTCTGATTATGCACCGACCCATATCTAAATCCCTCTGGGCGTTTTCAATTAAAACTTATCCTTTTACTTCCACGTTATGTTTTGTACTAACACGTTATTTATTTAACCCCCCCGCCTAACCATTGCTCTATCTGTGCAAATCCTGGAGTTTAATTTTGGACTATCTCTGCTTTAATGTGTTGTAGATTCCAACCTGAGGCATACATGTATTCAGGCGATGGAACAGGCGAGAGACACTCACCCCTGGTTCGGCTTGGAACAGGAGTACTCACTCTTAGGAATCGATGGACATCCGTATAGTTGGCCGCAAAACGGATTTCCGGGACCGCAAGGTAAGGAAGACAAATAATTTTATTTTTTAAATAGATAATATTCTTCTACTGTAATTCCTCAACGCTTTGGTGACCCAACCTGAATGATTTGAAGTGCATGCTTAATCTTTGAGCGAGAAGGAACTGCAGATGCTGGTTTAAACCGAAGATAGTTTGACACAAAGCTGGAGTAACTCAGCGGGACAAGCAGCATCTCTGGAGAGAAGGAATGGGTGACGTTTCGGGTCAAGCATGTACGACTTTGAAACAGGAAGTGAAATTGATGAGGACGCGGGATACTGCAGAATCCGGAATCGGTGGGGGGGGGGGGGGGGGGGGGGGGGGGGGGGGGACAAAGTGCTGGAGGAACCGGGCGGATCGAGCAGCAGAACGGATGCAGTGTCCCGACCCGAAACCCTCCATCTTCACAGGTGCTGCCTGATCCGCTGAGTTAATTCGGCAGTTTTTTTGGAAGTAGATTTTCACCTATGAGCGAATCTACCATTGAACCATTCGCGGTTGTGTTACTTAACTGAATTGCATTCGTACAATTAGATAATTGCAGGGCGATGGACGTGTTCTTTGGTAAACACGTTTGACAAAATCCCGCGTGACAGGCTGGTCCAGAAGGTTAAGGCATGTGGAATCCAAGTGTAACTAGATCCAAAACTGGTAGAAACAAATAACTGCAGATGCTGGTTTATAGGGTGATTTCACCAAATGTCAAATGAGCGTAGATCCCCCCTCACGTGACCGAAAAATTTAACTGGAGGACGACATATGTCACTTCGGTACATGTTAGTGAATGGGGAAACACGCACTTTCACACCCGTTAAAAACATGGAAAACGACCGATTTTTGAGCTGAAATTTTCTGTGCTAGTCGGGGTGACCGTGAAGCACAGCGACCTAAATTTTCAGGCAAAAAAAAAGATAGAAAGTAAGGTAATTACAAGAGGGAACTGAAGGTGGAAAAACAGCGGAAGTGAACAGCAGACATTTGCCGTGGAGATTTAAAGATCCAAAATATCGGGGTTAACTTACTTTTGATGAAATTCAGCGAGCAAACGTGATAATTCCCGATATTTTGGATCTTTAAATCTCCACGGCAAATGTCTGCTGTTCACTTCCGCTGTTTTTCCACCTTCAGTTCCCTCTTGTAATTACCTTACTTTCTATCTTTTTTTTTGCCTGAAAATTTAGGTCGCCGTGCTTCACGGTCACCCCGACTAGCACAGAAAATTTCAGCTCAAAAATCGGTCGTTTTCCATGCCAAAGATAGATTCAAAGTACTGGAGTAACAGCGGGTCAGGCAGCACCTTTGGAGAACATGGAAAAGTGACGTTTAGGGTCAGGACCCTTCAAACTGGTGGATCTTGACTGGACACTGTCACCAGTGGTGCAAAGTCGGGATTGGTTCTGGAACTTTTGTTTGTGATCTATATTAGAGGTGTGAATGTTGATCTAGGAGATATTTTAGTGGTCTGAGAAACGACTACTGGAGTTTTCAACAGATATTTACTCGAAAGTTCAAGTTGCAGCATACAGGCTTATCAGACACGTCTGCCCACAACGGTGGTCAGCGCTGAACTAACGCGCGCAAGGGGAAAACCGTGCGAAAACAACAGCCCCTCCCGAGTCACGGACGCAGGGTTCGATATCTGCGTGCGCTAGCAGGCGCCCGCTACATGCCCCCCCCCCCCCCCAGAATCCGCCGTAAGGAATGCGTAGACTGAGGTCGCGGGGCGAGTGTAACATTTTGGACCGGTAAAACAGTACTGGAGGGACGCGAAAAACACGAACGAGGGATGGGCGTAACAAAGGGGACCGGAGGTAACTGGTGCAGAGGGCAGCAAACAGCAGATGGACGTCCTCTACGCCGTGGAGTAGCCTCTGTCACTGGGCTATCCTCGTCAACGTGTGCAGGCCTAAGGCGGCTCACGGAGACGAACTCCTCCTTACCACCCATGTCCAACGTGAATGTCGAGACACCAGTAGTGAGCACCCTGTACGGACCCTCGTACACCCGCTGTAAAGGCGAGCGATGAGCGTCTCTACGGAGCACAATCATAACATAATCAAAAACATAAGCACAATCCCGTAACATAGTAGGCACATGTACAGAAGACAAACCATGCCGGGAAGTGGGAACCGGGACCAAAGCGCGCGCCCGCTTGCGAAGGTCCGCCAACAACTGTGAGGTGGAATCTGGTCGGTAGGGACAGGCAAGAAATCCCCAGGAACCTGCAAAACCGAGCCATAAACCAACTCGGCCGAGGTGGCTTTGAGGTCCTCCTTAGGCGTTGTTCTGATGCCCAGGAGGACCCAAGGTAACTGGTCGACCCAATCAAGGCCGGTGAGTCGGGCTTTTAACGCCGACTTGCGGTGCCGATGGAACTGCTCAACCAACCCGTTAGACTCCGGGTGATAAGCGGTAGTCTGGTGCAGCTTCGCGTCGTACAGCTGCGCCAAACCACACCACAATGAAGACGTGAACTGGGCCCCCCTATCGGTGGTAATATGTGAGGGGACCCTGAAACGAGCGATCCAATGGGATACTATGGCCCTCGCGCATACATCAGCAGAGGTATCCGCCAACGGGATTGCCTCCGCCCACCTGGTAAACCTGTCTACGATAGTCAGGAAGTGGGTAGCCCCACGCGAACAAGGCAAGGGACCTACCAGGTCTACATGAATGTGCAGGAACCTGCCGTCCGGGACGGCAAAATCCTGGATCGGCGGGTGTACATGTCTCTGTACTTTGGAGGTCTGGCATGGGATGCAGGAACGAGCCCATGCTGCGACTTGCTTCCTTAAACCATGCCAGATGAACTCGACCAGCTTCAGTCCTGATTCAGCATTGCGATAAATCTCCATACCGGCGTCTGCCCATTAGGCGGCTGCTAGCTCCTGGTAATCAATGCCAAGGCTAAACGCTGAAACTTTGGGCAGCGCAGGACGGGACAACGCGTTGGTCACAACATTCAGCTTCCCTGCTACATGCCGAATGTTAGACGTGAATTCGGAAATGTAGGCGAGGTGCCGTTGCTGTCGAGCAGACCAAGGGTCAGACACCTTGGTCAAAGCGAATGTTAGTGGCTTGTGGTTGGTAAACGCGGTGAACGCGCTCCCTTCCAGGAAATAACGAAAATGGGGATTGCTAGGTAAAGTGCAAGGAGCTCCCTGTCAAAAGCGCTCTATTTAACTTTGGGGGCTCGCAGTTGCCTGCTGAAGAATGCCAGCGATTACCTACGTGCTGCTCGAGGACGGCACCTACTGCGACGTCTGAAGCGTCCATGGTGAGGTCGGTTTGGGCTGACGCCCTAGGGTGGCCCAGCATAGTGGCGTTGGCCAATGTGGCCTTTGCACCTTAGAATGCCTTCTGTGCCTCCTTGGACCAGACCAGGTCCTTAGGCTTGCCGGCCAGGCATTGAAACAACGGCTGCATAATGGCAGCTGCAGACGGGACGAATCGGTGGTAGAAGTTAACCATCCCGATAAACTCTTGCAGACCCTTGACCGATAGAGGCTTGGGGAAGCGACGGATAGCGTCTACTTTCTCGGGCACTGGCTGCGCTCCATGAGAGGTGATGCTATGACCCAAGAAAGAAATGGAGCGCAATCCGAACTGGCACTTCTCAGGGTTGATCACCAACCCGTGTTTGCGCAGCCGTTCAAAAAGTAAGTGGAGGTGCTTGACATGCTCTGCCTGCGAGCTGCTGGCTACCAGGATATCATCCAGGTAGATGAAGATAAATGGCAAACCCTGGCCGACCTGATCCATTAGCCTTTGAAATGCCTGAGCAGCGTTCCTCAAGCCAAAAGGCATTCTGAGCCATTTGAGCAGGCCGTTTTTGGGACGTCGTCGGGGTGGACCGGGATTTGATTTTATCCGCGGATAAGGTCGACCTTTGAGAAGATAGTCACACCTTCCAGATGGGCCGAGAAATCCTGGATGTTCGGGACTGGATACCGATCGGCTGTAGTTACTGCGTTCAAACGCCTGTAATCTCCGCAAGGTCTCCAGCCCCTGGACGCTTTGGGCATCATGTGTAACGAGGAAGCCCAAGGGCTATCCGACCACCGGACAATCCCCATGTCCTCCATGAGTTGGAACTCGTCTCATGCGATGCACAGTTTATCGGGTGGTAGACGACGCGCGCGGGCGTGTACCGGCGGTCCCTCCTTGGGAATGTGGTGGACCGGGGCGTGAGCAACCCTGGAAAGTCGGCGAGCAGGGCTGTGAAAGGTTGCTGAATCTCAGCTACCTCAACGAGTTGCTGTAGGGGCGTTGAATGGTTGCGCGGGGCGTGGGTCCGACACAGTGACCATGCGACCACTTCGCACATCGACTAACGGGAAGAACACGCGCAAGAAATCGGTCCCCAGGATCGGTTGGGCGACGTCGGCAACGATAAACTTCCTCCTGTACTGGTGGGAGTCGAAATTTAGATTTAATGGCCGAGGGGACGGGTCCCACTTTACCAGCACGAACGTCTCGGGCACTTGTAGGCAGGATACTAGCAATGGACATAGGAGTCCACCAGGAAAGGCGATCGCGGACAAAGAGGCGTACGTTGGGGCCGATCGCGTTCGCCTCTATGGACAATCGGCCGGGGCGTTTCCCGGAAACGAACAGGGGCTCCGACATCTTCAGGTCCATATTGTTGGTGGTAGTAGCACCATCTACGTTGACTGTAGACCACTGGCCACAGCGATTCCTCTTCGACGCTGGGCTGAGTCTCTTCTTCCTCCCGATGTCGGTTCGGCTGCACCCGTTGTGTGACCAGGGGGCGTGGGACGGCATAAACGTCCCGCCATCTGTGCGCCCACAGTTCGTCGGCTCTTTCCGCGAGCCACTGCAGGTCGTTGAAATCAAGTCCCGCTAGCATTAGCTGTACTTCGTCGGGCATCTGCTCTAAGAACACCTGTTCAACAAGCAGGCAGGGGTGATGCCAATAAAGGAATTGGGGCAGGGGCAATGACAATAAAGGAATCTAATCTAATGCCCATCCATCAGGGCCAACATCTTTGCCATGATCGTCCGATGGCCTTCGGTCGCCGATGCTGTCCATATGTAGCAGTCTTGCCGCCCTGTCTCCACGTGTAAGACCGTAAGCGTGAAATAACAGGGTCTTCAACCCTTCGTACTTGCCGCAGGACAGAGGGTCTCTGATATAGGGCAACAGCCTCGAGGCACAGTCCTGTGGCAATGCTCCTACCACATGAAAATACGTGGTGTTCTCATGGTCGATGCGGTGTAGATGAAACTGTGCCTCCACATGGGCGAACCACACCTGAGGTTGATCAGGCCAAAAGGCTGGCAGTTTGAAGGCCGGTGCGTCCTGCCTCATGCTGGCCGATTCTGCGGGAAGACCTTCTTCCTGCATAATTCTTCTTGTCTAACGATGGTTAGACAGGTCGGGGTCACCAATTTAGTGGTCTGAGAATCGACCACTGGAGTTTTCAATAGATCTTTATTCAAAAGTTCAAGTTGCAGCATACAGGCTTATCAGACACGTCTGCCCACAACAGTGGTCAGCACTGAACTAACGTGCGCAAGGGAAAAACCGCGTGAAAACAGCCCCTCCCGAGCCACGTGACCGCGGCTTCCGAACGCCGGGTTCGATAACTGTGTGCACTAGCAGGTGCCGCTACAATATCAGTAAGCTTGTCGATGACTTAAAAGTTGCTAATGTTGGGGATAGCAAGGAATGGTGCTCAAGGCAGGATATAGGTTAGATGGACTGTTGACAGGTGGAATTTAATCCCAAGTGCCTGGTGAGGTCGAATAAGAGTCGAATAAGTCTGGTTCTCTAAACTCCAGGTTGCAGCACTGGATGAATCCTTCTCTGCCTCGGAAAATCTCGCCCATACCTTTGTCACCTCCATGCCCGACCATTCCACCACTCCTCTTGTCAAACTCTTGTTCGGTACAGTGTGAACTTGAAGCCATTTGAAATGTCACCCATGCGCCAACTCCAAAACCACACACTATCTTCCCCCTTCCAGCGGCTGCAGGAAAAAGTGCTTGCGGGGCGGATGGGGAGGGATGTGCAAATCGAAGAGTTGTAGGGAGAGTGGCCTCTGTGGTAAGGGGTGGGGTCAGGAAGATGTGACTAGTGGTGGGATCACATTTGAAGGTGGTAAAATGATGTGTTGGATGCCAAGACTGCCGAGGTGAATGATGAGGACCAGGGGTACTCTACCGTTGTTATGGCTGGGTGGGGGGAGAAAGAGGAGCTTCCTAGGCTGCAGGACTCGGGAGACACAGGTGAGGGATTCATCCACAACAGCAGAGAGGAAATTGTGTTTACTGAAGGAGGACATCTCCGAAAATGGAAAGTCTACTGGGAGCTGATGCAGCAGAGACGGCGAAATTGAGAGTAAGGGATAATAATAATAATAATAATAATAGTACATTTTATTTATGGGCGCCTTTCAAGAATCTCAAGGGATGGTGTCTTTCCAATGAACAGAATGGGAGGCCCCGATAACTGTGATAGTCAGTGGGTTTGTGGTGGATATCAATAGATGGTCTGTCCCCTGTGATGAAGACAGATTAAGAAAGAGGAGTGAGGTGTCAGTCATAGTCCAGGTAAATTTGAGAGCAGATTGTAAATTAGTAGTAAAGTTGATGAAATCAATGAGTTCTGCATGGGTGCAGGAAGCAGCCCTGATGCAGTCATTGATGTAGAAGAGAGTTAAGGATTGGTCCCAGGGTATGTTTGGAACAAGGAATGTTCAGCATAACCAACAAATAGATGGTCCTCTCCAATGCTGAATGGACTGCTCTGCAGAGTCTAACCTTTGTACCCTTGTGGTCACACCGCAAGAGTTTGGATCCTGCTATGATGTTGAGCTCCTCTGCCTCTAGCCCTCTGGCAAGGAATCCTTGCTCCCCGGCGACTCCTCATGACTTCACCATTCCTTCTCTGGACTCTCCCTGCTGTCCTCCCTCCTTCTCTAGATCTCAATTTCCAACTGCTGCTGTGGCATTGACCTCCACTTCCCTTCACCATCCCAATCTCTCTCCCTCTGAACATGCAGCCTTCTGCTCACAGTAACAACCCCAATATTGTCATCAAACTCACTGACTAGGGAGGTGCCATTGTAGTCTGGCAGGCTGACCTCAGCTGTGTTGAGACCAGGCATCAGCTCTTGGATACTCCTTGACCATGACCCCACAGGCTGTGTGGTGTTTGGGGAATTAAGGTTGTTGGCGGTGGAGGGGTGTTTTCCAGAGGTGAAGATTCATAACGGTCTCCTAAGGCCATTACTGATCTTGCCATCTTTGGTGATCTCCATTCCATAGCCAATAACCTTAGTCCCCCAATCCTGCACTACCTATTTCTAGCTCCTTGCCAAAATCCACAGTCGGGGCTATCCTAGCAGACCCACTGTATCCACTGTACCTGCTTCTGTCCCACCGAACTACTTTCCAAATACCTTGATTCCATCTTGTCATCTTGTCTTGTCTCTGCTGACCTACATTCAAGACGCTTTGCCTTCTCTTCAATACTTGAAGTCTGAAGAAGGGTTCCAACCTAAAGATTCCAGCATCTGCAGTTTTGTGTGTATCCAAAGAAAATGGGTATGGCTGTCCACATGTGAGTGTCATGGCTGCACCTTTGACTTGAACAAAGTGAAAAGGAATCCAAGGAGAAGTTAAGGAGGACTAGTTCCACCTGGTGGAGGGGAGTGTTAGATGTGGGGAACTAGGTCTCTGTTCAAGGAAGAACCAGAGGGCCCAGAGGTCATTCCTGATGACAAATGGAAGTGTAAAGCGCCAATATTTGTGCATATTCCAACCTTATTCACTTTTCTTTCCATCTTTATAACAAGGTTTTAGTCATTTACCCAAACACTTCTTTGTGTAATTTTCCAAGATAATGAATGTACTTGTGACCTGCCTTGGGAGTTTTTTTAAACTATAATTAAAGATGCTTGTAAAGTTTTTATTTAAATGTCCAAAAAAATGAACATTTGTAGTCAATGCCTACTATGTTCTGTTGTGCTGAAGCAAAGCAAGAATTTCATTGTTCTATCACGGACACATGACAATAAACTCTCTTGACTTGACTTGACTCTTGAAATGGGGAGAAACATTGTGCTCACATCTGTACATTTCATCTTTAGAATCTCCCTGCTGCTATTGAGCTATGATTTACATTCCGCAAGAAGCAATATATTAAATTGCCAAATTACTCATTTGCATTTATATTCCTTTTGAAATAGGCAGGTGAGGTTGCAAATTACATGGGAGCATGCATGCCAGAACAAATGTCCTTTAGAGTCACGGTGACAGTGTGCAAACAAGCCCTTCGGCCCAACTTGCCCACACCGGCCAACATGCCCCAGCTACACTAGTCCCACCTGCCTGCGTTTGATTCATATCCCTTCAAACCTGTCCTATCCATGTAGGTTTTGTAGCCATTGGTTTGTAAAGTCACTTATTGAGGTTGAGGTGGAAGGGCAGGAAAGTGTATTGTATTTTTTAAATAACATAATTAGAATTGTCATAATTCCTATTGACTTGCATTGTCTTCAATTTGTTTCTCCAAGGGCCATACTATTGTGGTGTTGGAGCAGATAAGGTCTATGGTAGAGATATAGTAGAAGCCCACTATAAAGCCTGCTTCTACGCTGGAGTGAAGATTGCAGGCACCAATGCTGAAGTCATGCCATCGCAGGTACCAAGTTGTTCAGAGGTTACACAAACCCCATTTCCCTTTCTCTTCGAGAACCTGATTAAACCAGAACTTGTTTCTCCTTTCTTCCAGTGGGAATTTCAGGTGGGGCCATGTGAGGGGATTGAAATGGGAGATCACTTGTGGATGGCCAGATACATCCTTCATCGCATCTGTGAAGACTTTGGAGTTGTAGCCACACTTGATCCAAAGCCAATAACTGGAAACTGGAATGGAGCTGGATGCCATGCCAACTTCAGCACTGAGGACATGCGCAATCCAGGTGGACTCAAGTAAGCTGGTTTGAATTCTTTAACTTTGTGCACTCTCAGGCACAGTGCCAACCATGATGACAATTTTAATCTGTACATTTACCTGCACATATTTCATATCCCTCAATTCCCATTCTGTCCATGTGTCCATCTAACATTTTTAAAAAAAACCTTATACTATGCCCACTAGCCTTTGACATTTCCACCTATGATAAGTGTTTACCCATCTATGCCTTTATAAACTTATTTTATAAACTTCTATGCGGATCACCCCTCAATGCCTTCTCCAAAACTCCTGTGAGAGTAAGGAAAACATCCACCAGGATCTGAGGAGACAGATGGACCTTCTTTCTTCTTGATCACCTTTCAAGAGAGGTCATCGGAGATTTGAAACTAGCTGTCCTCTAATCCAGGCAGCACTCCGATACAATGACTCCTTGGTCTTCTGGCCAGGTTGTTGTCCCTCTCAAGACCTCCTCCCCCACGTTGTTGCTGATGAGGCCAATCACAGTTGTATCATTCAGATGATGGTGTTAGTACCATGTACAGGTGTACATAAACAAAATACTCCAAATGTGGCCTAACCAAAGTTTTAACTGGGGTCTGTTGGTTAAAGTCCAGTATCCAGTTGCAGAGGGAGGGGTGACTTCATAAATGGTGTTCCTAGCTGTTCGATGATACCGTAACTTGTTAGCAAGCATGCCAGAAGCTTTCTTTATAAGTGTTTACCTATGCCTTTATCTTATTTTATATCTTTGTGTTCCAAAACTCCAGAGAAAACAATCCAAGTTTCTTCAACCTTTCCTTGATACTAATGTCCTCTAATCCAGGCAGCACTCAGATAAACCTCTTCTGCACCCTCTCAAGCCCCCACATCCTTCAGAGTACAAACAAAATACTTGGCCTAACCAAAGTACATCAATGTTCCTATAGGGTGTTAGCAAGCATGCCACTTCCTGCATTTTGTGCTTTCCTCTATATTTGACTTCTTCTACATCAACTGCAACACATCGCACTCATTTGGATTATACTGCAAACATCCATCTGCCATCTGCCATGCCTCATTTCCAACTAATCTAAATCATGCTGAATCCTTTGACAACTGGCCACAACATCTTGAACAAACATCTGGAGCATCCTGACCCAAAATGTTTGTCATCTGAAAACTTGTAATGAGCCACTTCCATTTTTGTCTACAGCAGAGGTACCAGCAGATTCTTGCTAAACACAATTGGTGTTGAGTTAGACAAATCTCCAGTCAGATTGGACCCCCCCACCGCCACTGTTATACTCAATTTATTGGAGACATTAATTTACCCAATAACTTCCCAACCACTTGTGTGGAGTTTCCTGCTGTATCTGTTTTCTTGAATAAAAGGCAGCAAGCACTCCAGGCCCTGGCTCTGACTGGAAGCCTACCCATGGTCACAATTTCAGCTCTGGTCTTGCATCCAGCCCACAATCTAGACCCTTGACTTTGGCTGAACACCACTTGCTTGTGCTCTAAACTAATATTCAAGCCAGATGCTGAACCATCAGGATTTCTGAGGTTTTTTTTTTTTTTAAACTTGTTGAGATGAGTAAAGCAATGTCTTTAAATGGCAACCTTTTTAAATTTGCTATTGAAGACAATTTGACTGAATCACTTGAAATAAAAGGGCAGGTGAATAGTTTTCAGAACATACCTGCTTCAATGGTCTTAAAGAAAGAAATAGAGGCAGGACGTTGGTGCACGGACTTCCAAAGCTTAGGGCCTCGGTATCTAATGAAATGGTCAGCATCTTCATCATAAAATGCAGCGTCAGAATTTTGCTTCCAAATCTAATATGATACCAATGTTTCAAATGGCTCTGTTGCCGGGAAGAGGGATAAAATTAGTGTTTGGGGAATGCATGGGGCCAATTGATCACAGTCCACGGTCTGTTTCCTGTCAACTGGCTTTTCAAATTGGGAATGTTAAAGGTTTAGATTGATTGAGCATCAATTTCTGCTGCCCTTCATGGAATGTCTCACCATGGAAGGGTCAGAGTGCATGTCTAATGCTTGCTCAGGTCAAGTTGAGTTTATTGTGTACAAGTTGGGGAGTATGGTCAAAGTGAATCTTGTTTGCAGCAGCATCACAAGCATGGACTCTGGTGAACACAGGCAGTCCAAAAGAGAGAAAGCCAGTCCAAAAACACACCAGAAAACCTGTCCATTCTGAATATTGGAAAATAAGTGGTCTCTGCCTGATTTTGTAGTAGATTGAAATAATGCAGAATGAAAGATTAAACATACTTGCATTTAACATGTTTGGTTTAGGTACATTGAAGAAGCAATTGAAAAGCTGAGCAAGAGGCACCAATATCACATCCGCAAGTACGATCCAAAAGGAGGGGAGGATAATTGTCGGAGACTGACTGGCCAACACGAAACTTCAAGTATCAATGACTTCTCGGCTGGAGTAGCAAACCGTGGTGCCAGCATTAGAATCCCACGCGAGGTTGGGCAAGATCAATGCGGATACTTTGAGGATAGAAGACCAGCTGCAAATTGTGACCCTTATGCAGTAACTGAAGTTCTGGTCAGGACCTGTATCTTGAATGAAACTGGGAATTGAACTGAAAATTAGATAAAGAATTGAACTAAGTAATGGGCTTTGGAGCTAAGAGGATCTTGGGTACCCATGGGCTGAGCAATATTTTTGAACCTATCAATAAAGGTTTTCTTTGTCTTTTAAAAATAAATGGCACTATTTCTATGTAAATTGTTGTTTACTACTCTTCGGAGCAGTACATCCAAATAGGTTGTATTTAATCTTTCCACTTATCAATTTTGATAGAAATTAATTTGTAGGGTCCCTCGGCATTACTATAACAAGGAGTGACATCTGTCATATTTGCTGGAGGAAAATGTATATCTCTGGAATAGTGCTTGAGTTTGAAACTGCTCTTTTCAGTCTGTGTACAAAGTCTTGCCTTGAGTTTGTGCTTTGAGTTAGAACCTTCAAAGTAGTTCATTCTAATATTTGTAATTTAATGAAATAAAATACTTTGGACAGACATTTGTGTGTAATTTTTTAAAATAAAAGGAATTTTGCAACTTAGATTTTTTTTTTTATATATACTTCCTTAACAATGATTTTATTTTCACATGAATGAGGTACCAGAAGACAGGAGGATGGATAAGGGGATGGTGTCCCCATTTTCTAAAAGGGCAACCTGAATAAACCTGGACCCTAAAGGCTAGTGAGCCTTGTTTCTGTGGTTGGGAACTTAAAGACTCTGGGTCAGGATTTGGAATGGCAGGGACTGATTAGGAGGAGTTGGCACAGATTGATGCAGGAGAGTCTCGGATCAATTTATTTTGAAGAACAAGTTTTTTAAACTGAAGACACAGTAGTTGTGATTTACATAGACTAAAGTCTGGCTTTTGACATGGTCCAACATGCTAGGCTCGTCCAGAGGCTTACGGTGCAAGGGATCAGAAGAATGGATCCTAAATGAATGGCGCCGTGCATGGCACCTGTGCCAACAGCCTGTCTCGTCTTTCTCTTCTTTTGCTGTTTTGGTCTGTGTTTACTTGTATGTTTTTAGTGCAGTTTTTGTATTATGTGAGGGTTGGGGGAAACCTTTTTTATTTCTTTCCTCAACTGAGATGAGACTTTTCCATTGTATCTCCGTCTGCACTGTGGCTGACATTGTGGAGCTGGCGATCACTTTGTTAAGCTTTGACCTCCCCGACCACGGGAGGAAAGAAGGTATAAGTTATTTGCCTTCCATCACAGTGGGAAATGTGAGGTCGCTGAAAAAAACCGATGGATGTGCTGCCTGCACTGGTGAGGACTCTGATGGAGTGCTGTGAGGGCAGTGATCTCCGTTTTGTGGCTCCATGAGGACATCCCGGAGTCTAGTGCGAGTGTGGACGGCTTTCTGACTGTTCGGGCGGACAGGGACTGCAGAGAGAGAGAGAGAGAGAGAGAGTGACAGAGGTCGGTACAACTCTGGTCATATCGCGCTGAAGGAGCGTGTGTGGGGTCCGGACATTGAACTGATGGCTATGGGTCTCCACTGATGCTGTGTGACCTGGAGATTCTCACGTGCCATTGTGGTGGTTGTTTAAGTCCAGGTTTAATTTTTTTTGTAGTTATGTATCGTTGCTTTTTTGAATGACTGTTGGCAAATCAAATTCCTTGTATGTTTATATACTTGGCTAATAAATTAATTACAATACAATTAATTACAATACAATAAAGTAGTTTGGTGATAGGATGCAGAAGGAAGTGGTATATGGGTGTTTTTCAAACTAAAACTCTATAATAACAGGTAGACCATAGAGATCGATGCTGGGAGTTTTGTCTGTAATATGTACAGGTGACAGTCTGATCGGTAAGTCTGCAGCTAAAACAAAGTATTAGAGTTGCAGATAGTGCAGAAGATTGAAGATACAGTGAGACATAGATTAGATGGAAAGTTGAGTGGAGCAGTGGTATTTAAAATGTAATCACGACAAATAGATGATTTACTTTGAAAAGTTATATTTGGTAGGACATTTAGAGTAATTAACAGGAACCTTGGTAGTCTTGTTCAGAGAGTCCTTCCGGTGCAAGCCCACAGGTATCTGAAGGTAGATAGGGCAGTGAAGATGGCACGTATTGTTTACCTTCATCGGCTGAGGCATTAAATACATGCATAGGTACATCATGCGACATTTGTACAAAACATACACTTAAGAGTATTGTATACCTTGTTGGTCATCACACCACATGATGTGGTGTAATGAGTGCAGAAGAGATTTGCTGGGATACTGCCTGGAATGGAGAGCTGCAGGTAGAAACATGGATAATATGGATTTTTTCTTACTAGAACACAGGAGACTGATAGGAGTCCTTATTGTAGTTCAAAATGTTGAGGAGGCATGGATAGTCAGTTTTCTTTCTAGGGCATATGAGTCTAGAACTAGAGGACACATGTTTAAGGCAAGAGAGGAGAAATTTAAAGGAGATCTGACGACATCGTTTTTCACGCCACTTGCCCCTGACAACATGTTCTAGGTACTTACTATGCTTTTTTTTTTTTTAAAGACCTGCATATCTCTTTTAAACTTCCTCCACCAGTACCCACTCTCTTCTATGGGTAAGCTATATTTCCTCAAATACAACACTTAAAAAGAACCACACTGAAACTAATCCTTTGGCCCACAATCCGACTAAACATTGTGTAAGTTAAACTATTCTCCACTGCTTGCAGGTGGTCCATATCCCTCCATTACCTGCAAATTCAAGTGCTATCTAAAATACTTTTAAACACCACAATCACATCCTCTTCCATCACCACTCCTGGAAGCATGTTCCAGGCATCCACCACCAAGTATAACAAAGAATAACTTGTTCTGCATATCTTATAGTGGGAAGATCAGACCTGCACACACTACTCCAAAAGGACCCAAACCAAAGCTTTAGAAAGCTGCAACACGAGTTTGTGACTCTTCTACTCAATGACCTGACCGATAAAAGCAAGCATACCATGTGCCTCCTTTACCACTCTATCTACCTGCATTGCCATTTTCTGATAGCTGTGGATATAGACCACGAGATCCCCCTATACATCAAGCACATGGAACTCAAACACAGCCAACGTCCAGGGTGACCAGGCCACTATACCTGGCTTTCCTATCACCTGATGTACCTCTCAGTTAGTCAATTGGCTCAGCTCCACAAAAAAACCTTCCCCACTGCTGCTCAGCTCCACCTCATGGCTGCATACGTACTAGCTCAGCTCTCTGATGGCTTTTAAAATCTTCTGCTCTACAAGATACAAGATACATTTAATTGTCACTTGGACCCCTTGAGGTCCAAACGAAATGCCATTTCTGCAGCCATACATTACAAACAAATAGACCCAAGACACAACATAATTTACATAAACATCCATCACATCGCTGTGATGGAAGGCCAAATAAACTTATCTCTCCACTGCACTCTCCCCCCCCCCCCCCCGATCAGGTCAGAGTCAAAGCCCCCGGCTGGCGATGGCAATTGTCCCGCGGCCATTAAAGCTACGCCGGGTGGTGCGAGGTCGCACACCGGGTCTTGGTGTTAGAGCCCCCGGCGTGCGCTCGCAGAGTCCCGCGGCCATTCCAAGCCACGCGGGGCAGTGATGTTAGGCCCTGCTCCAGGAGCTCTTTGACCCCGCAACTCGGGCGGGAGAAGTCGCCGTTGCGAGAGCCCTGAAAAGCGGTCTCCCTCCAGTGACCCGCGGGCTCCCGGTGCCGCCGTCCGCAGACCTGCAGTTGAAGCCTCCGACTCTCCGGTCAGGCCGCAGCAGCAGCAGCAGCGCTCCTCCACCGCTCCACCCGCTCCGGACTCGGCCAGCCCCGCGACGGTGAGGTGAGTCGTCGGCACCAGAGTCCCCGGTCTCTTCCTGTTGGAGGCCGCTCCTCATTGCAGCCCCAACGATCAAACGTAGACCCGACGAGAAAAGGTCGGGTCTCCCGTGCAGGGAGAGATTTAAAAGTTTCCCCCCCTCCCTCCCACCAGGGACCCCCACCCCCCCCCACACACACACCACAAATCACAAAAAAATAACAAAAACTACATAAAAACATAGACAGAAAATAATAAAACGCGGACAGGCTGCAGAGGCCGCTGCTGACAAGAGTCGCGCCGCCCTCTGCCTTGTCTCCTGCCTGCAAATTAGCCAGTTGGGTTGAAGAGCCTGTTTCCATGCTCTGACTCTAAAGACCTCCTGTTCAGGTGAATCTCTTCTGCAAGTAAATTGCTGAAAGGTGTAAGAACAATAAGGTTAAGGTAGTAATTTTCACAACTTTCACAATGTTGATTGGGATTGCCTCAGTACATGGATTGTAATTTGATGAGTGCACCCAATAATTTTTTTGATAACAGTATGTAGAGAGTCCTATTGCGTAGACAGGATTTTTTCTTTGGAAATGAGACTGGGCAGGTGGGGAAACATTTTGGGAAAAGTGACCATAAGTCAAGTCAAGTCAAGTCAAGTTTATTTGTCACATACACATACGAGATGTGCAGTGAAATGAAAGTGGCAATGCTAGCGGAACAACAAAACAACCAAACAAATTATAAACACAATCATAACACACATATTATTTTACATAATAAATAATAGAAGGAAAAACGTTCTGTACAGTTAGTCCCTGGTGAGAAAGGCGTTTACAGTCCGAATTGCCTCTGGGAAGAAACTCCTTCTCAACCTCTCCGTTCTCACTGCATGGCAACGGAGGCGTTTGCCTGACCGTAGCGGCTGGAACAGTCTGTTGCAGGGGTGGAAGAGGTCTCTCATGATTTTGTTTGCTCTGGAGTTGCACCTCCTGTTGTATAGTTCCTGCAGGGGGGTGAGTGAAGTTCCCATAGTGCGTTCGGCCGAACGCACTACTCTCTGCAGAGCCTTCTTGTCCTTGGCAGAGCAATTCCCGAACCAGATGGTAATGTTCCCGGACAAGATGCTTTCCACCGCCGCTGCGTAGAAGCACTGGAGGATCCTCGGAGACACTCTGAATTTCCTCAATTGCCTGAGGTGGTAAAGGCGCTGCCTTGCCTTACTCACCAGTGCTGAGGCGTGTGATGACCATGTCATATCCTCAGAGATGTGGACTCCCAGATATTTAAAACAGTTCACCCTATCCACAGGATCCCCATTTATACTCAATGGAGTGTACGTCCTCGGATGATGTGCCCTCCTAAAGTCCATGATCAGCTCCTTCGTTTTTTTGATGTTCAAGAGAAGGCTGTTCTCCTGGCACCAGAGTGCTAGATCAGCCACCTCCTCCCGGTAGGCCCTCTATTTCTGTAAGTTTCAAGGTGTTCATACAAAACATTAAGGTAGATCCTCAAGTTAAGATCTTGTCTGGGCGGTAGGGGAAAGGCTAATTTCAATATTGCAAGAGAAAGCTGCAACAAATATAACATGGGAAGACTGGGAGCAAATGGTTGCATTTGAAATTACATCTGACAAGTGGGAGTCGTTCAAAATAAATTTAGTAGTTCAAGTACAGCAGGTTATGACGAGTGAATGGAAAAGATGGCAAGATTAGGGAACCTGGATGACAAAGGTTGTTGAATGTTTGAGCACGAAAACAAATTAAACATATGGCAAGAAAAGGCAACTGGGATTGAGATACAACTCAGATACAATGGCTAAGTTTAAGGGGAATTTATATACTTAAATAGACAAGGAAACAGCCCCTCACACTCACCCCCTATGACGTGTACGTGGCACTGAGTAGGACTAATGCACGTAAGGCTGCTGCCCCTGACGGCATCCCCGGGCGCGTCCTTAGGGCCTGTGCTGTGCAGCTGACAGACGTCTGGACTGACATCTTCAACCTGTCACTTGCCCAAGCAGTTGTGCCCACGTGCCTTAAAACCACCTCCATCGTGCCGGTGCCAAAACACTCCACTGCGGCAAGCCTCAACGGCTTCCGCCCAGTTGCACTTACTCCCATCATCATCAAGTGCTTCGAGAGGCTGGTCCTGGCACACCTCAAAGGCTGCCTACCCCCCACATTGGATCCCTATCAGTTTGCCTACCGCAAGAACAGGAGTCCAAAGGATGCCATCTCAATGGCACTTCACACCGCCCTCTCCCACCTCGACAACAGAGACACTTACGTAAGAATGCTATTCATCGATTACAGCTCAGCATTCAACACCATCATATCGGGGTCAAGAGCGTTCAAGTCGCGGCCCTGTTTCCACCAATCTTTCCACCACCACGCACAAGAAGCACAAGAAGCAACAAGATAGACACCATTGTATGCAGATGCCGAGAAGTGTGTCCAGCTCCGACTGAACAACTTCTAATTTTGTGTGTGGACTCGATAAGAAGAAGACCATCATACCCTCTAAACTGATCACCAAACTCGGTGACCTGGGCATCGACCCCTCCCTCTGCAACTGGATACTGGACTTTCTAACCAACAGACCCCAGTCTGTTAGTTTAGACAAGCACACCTCTTCAACCCTCACCCTGAACACTGGCGTTCCCACAGGGCTGTGTGCTGAGCCCCCTCCTTTACTCCCTCTTCACCTACGACTGCACACCTGTACATGGTACTAACACCATCATCAAGTATGCAGATGATACAACGGTGATTGGCCTCATCAGCAACAATGATGAGTCGGCCTATAGGGAGGAGGTCCAGCTCCTAGCAGCATGGTGCGCTGACAACAGCCTGGCCCTTAACTCCAAGAAGCCCAAGGAGCTCATTGTAGACTTCAGGAAGTCTAGGGGCGGCACGCACACCCCCATCCACATTAACGGGACGGAGGTGGAACATGTTTCCAGCTTCAGGTTCCTGGGGGTCAACATCTCCGATGACCTCTCTTGGACCCACAATACCTCAACTCTGGTCAAGAAAGCTCACCAGCGTCTCTTCTTCCTGAGAAGACTAAAGAAGGTCCATCTGTCTACTCAGATTCTGGTGAACATCTACCGCTGCAACATCGAGAGCATCCTTACCAACTGTATCACAGTATGGTATGGCAACTGCTCTGTCTCCTACCGGAAAGCACTGCAGAGGGTGGTGAAAATTGCCCAACGCATCACCGATTCCTCACCCCAACCACAGACTGTTTACCCTCCTACCATCCGGGAGGCGCTACAGGTCTCTCCGTTGCTGGACCAGCAGGTCCAGGAACAGCTTCTTCCCTGCGGCTGTTACACTACTCAACACTGTACCTCGGTGATTGTCAATCACCCCCCCCCCCCCCCCGGACACTCCTCCCACCAGGAAAAAAATACTATGACTGTATGCACGTAAATAGATTTATTTATTGCTCATATTTATGTCACACTTCTAGGGAGATGCTAACTGCATTTTGTTGTCTCTGCGCTGCACAATGACAATAAAGTTGAATTTGAATCTGAATCCGAATTAATTTATGCAAATGGGATTGGAGTAGGGCAAAATATTGGTATGGACTAGGTGGGCCAAAGGGCCCTTTTCAGTGCTGTATGACATTATTTGGATGTGAATGTAGGAAGTATGATTAGTAAGTTTGCAAAATTATGCAACAGTTGGTGGAGTTATGGATTGTGAGTAAGTTTGTAGATCAGATGGAAAGTTGGGAAGAGCTTTGCATAGTGGAATTTAATGTCATCAAGTGCAATGTGATGCATTTGGGGAAGTCTAATAGTGATAGGACAAATACAGTAAATTTTGAGGCACTAAGGAATGTTGATGAACAGAGATGACCTCGGGTTTGAGTCCCTAGTTCGCGGAGTAGCAGATATGAGAGGTGATAATGACTTACAGCATCCTTACTTTCATAATTGGAGCATTGAACATAGGAATCAAGTTTTGTATTATATCTTAATAAAACACTGCTGATAGTACATTTGGAGTATTGTGCTCGGTTCTGGTTATAATGCTGCGGAAAGAATGTTATTGCAATGGAGAGCGCAGAGGAAATTCACCAGGATGTTGTCTGGGGTGGAAGACTTTAGTTAAGGGGAGAGGTTGGATCGACTGGATCCGTTTTCCCTGGAGTGAAAATGGCATGATAGAGGTATATAAAATTATGAGAGGCATACTTAGGGTAGATAACCAGAGTCTGTTTTCCTTCGTAGGAGTATTGAAAGCTAGAGGGCATATGTTTAACGCGAGAGGGAAGTGTAAAGGGGATCTGAGGGAATAATTTATTCACAACAGTAGTTGGTATCTGGAATTAGCTGTCAATTCAATTTATTTGTCATTTGGACCCCTTGAGGTCCAAACGAAATGACGTTTCTGCAGCCATACATTACAAACAAATAGACCCAAGACACAACATAATTTACATAAACATCCATCACATTGCTGTGATGGAAGGCCAAAAAACTTATCTCTCCACTGCACTCCCTCCCCCCCGCCGCGGTCTTCCTGTTGGAGGCCGCTCCTCGTTGCAGCCCTAACGACAACGGAGACCCGACAAAGAAAAGTTTGGGTCTCCCGTGCAGGGAGAGATTTAAAAGTTCCCCCCCCCCCCCCCCCCCCCCCCCCCCCCCCCCCCCACACACACACACACCCCAACAAAAAAGAACAAAAACTACATAAAAAACATAGACAAAAAATAATAAAAACGCAGACGGGCTGCAGAGGCCGCTGCTGACGAGAGTCACGCAGCCTACCACCAGAGGAGGATGGTGAAGACAAGATGGTGTCAGAGGAGATGGTGGAGACAGGAACTGTCAGGACATTTATGAGGTATCGGGATAGGTGTACTTGAACAAACAACGTATAGAGGGATACGGAATTTATATAGGCAAGTGGGATTAGTATAGATGGGGATGATGGTTGGCAAAGACGCAGTGGACTACTGGGCCAGTTTTTAATCTATTAATCTACTACTCCATTTCTACTATCTTTATACGTTGAATGTAACGATAAAGCTGTGGCCACGCAACATGGACAAGATTAAATCAATCGCTTGTCAAACTGCTGACTACACTGTCGTGCACAGCTGCAATTGATTTCATGCACATAATTTGTGCTATCTTCCATTAATGGGAATTATTTTGTTTTACTACAAAAAATTGCTTTAGTCTGTTATATAACTTTTAAAAATAGACTTTTCATCCTTGAGATCTATAATCCTCAATCCCCAAGATCTATAATCAAATGGAAATGAAACTCCTATGATTGCAGGGCATTTTAATCAACAGTTGCCCATACTTAGCACAGGAAGGGCTTTCCTCTACTTTGAGCCATAACTCATAGCCATGTAATTTTGGCTCCGGGTAAGACTTTGTACATTTGATTGGTACCAATCATACCCACTGGTGTTCTTTATGTTTCATTTTCCTTGTCTAATTTGTACCAGCCCATCAAAGTAAAACTGGCCTCAGATTCCAAATCAACTAACCATGTTTATTTTCTGAAATTGAGCTGCTAAATGTGTTCATGATTCATAGATGTATACTGAGACCAAGAAAATTATCTAAAGTGTAAAATGATATTATAATATTGAATCCAATGAGTCCTTTTATTACCTCTTCCAAAATCACCCCTTTTGCCCTGCTCTTGCAAAGGAGTTGAAATTGGAATCAGGATATCTGACATTTATTTATTTTGTATGATATTCATAGATGCATTCAAATTATTTAAGTTTTTCATTCACATAAACTACAATCCTCTTCTGGCATACATACCAACAATGGAATAATTTTGGTTCATTGTTTACAGATTTTCACTTGCATTTTGTTACATAACATAGCATCATTTGTGAAGTGCGCTATTTTCAGACTGGCTTCAACAAATGAGAGCTGAAACATTGTCTTATGTCCTTTGGGTTCTGCTGTACATATATTAGAATGTAGAGCAATGTACTGATGCAGTTCATAGCACCGCTGCTTTACAGCTCTTGTGATCAGGGTTCGTTCCTGAGTTTGGACCCGTCTGTGTGGAATTGCATGCTCTCCCTCTGACTGCATAGATAGGGTGGTGAAGGCAATTGACATGCTGGCCTTCATCAGTCAGAGAAATTAGTATAGAAGTTGGGACGTCATGTTACAGTTGTACAAGCCAGTGGTGAGGCCCCACGTGAGGTATTATGATCAGTTTTGGTCGTCCTGCAATAGGAATTATGCCATGAAGCTGGAAAAAATGCAAAGACTTACTAGGATGTTGCTAGGTTATTCCTTGGAGTGAGAGAGGCTGACTGGTGATTTCAGGGATGTGTACAACATAATGAGGGGACTGGATAGGGTGAATGTAGATATTTTTTCTTAGGGCAGGGGAATGAACTAGAGGACCTAGGTGTAAGATGAGGGGAAAGATTTAATAGGAACCTGAGCGGCAACCTTTTCACGCAAAGGGTGATGGGTATCCAACAGGAATGCCAGATGAAGAAGTTAAGGTGGGTACAATAACAAGATTTAAAAGAGATGTGGGAAGGTGCTTGAAAATAAAGATTAGAGGGTTATAGGCCAGGCATACGGTACTCACGGATGTTTTTTTTGATCGACATGGACAAGTTGGGCTGAAGATCCCGTTTCTGTGCTGAATGCCTTTGACTTCACCATTCTCATCTCTGTTGTCTTCATTATCTCTACCATCCTCTAAGGCAATAGAATTCCTCAATTTTGGCCATCCCTAATTTAATCACTGCACCACAGAGATACAGTGGGATTTCTGCCCAAACCACTCCGTCCCTCAAACATGTTTACCTCGAATGGACACTCCTTGAGTCTGGGCACTATGACTTAACCTTTGGCAAATATCTTCGCCCCCGAGTTGGTGTCACACATCATTCACTAATTTATTTGGTAAGTGCAATGGTATTTTTTGCTGTATTGATTGTCCTCTTTAAATAAAATTGTTCTTGTTGCTTCTGAAAATGTGTAAAGCACCTGTCTAGGTGCACATAAATTATTTCGAGCAGGTCTTTGTGTGGAAAATACACTCACTTCTAACACTGATGTTAAATATGCCAAAGAATACATCAACCTACTATTTTACTAACTTTCACAGTGACCTTTACCATAAATATGACCATTGTTAATGGCTTAATGGAAGGAGGCAGAGGGTGATGGTGGAAGGTTGCTTTCCAGACAGGAGGCCTGTGACTAATGGTGTGCCTCAGGGTTCAGTGCTGGATCTTTTAATTTTGTGGTTTCTGAGGCAGCCAATGAGCCCAGTGTGGGAACCACAAACAAATCAGGTGGCAGCAGCTGAGGTAGGTTTGTGGATAGATTCTTAACTCAGCACCCATTAAGAATGAGATCACCATTCATTAAATTTAGAGATTAGTTCCGTTTTGTTTACTTTAGAGATACAGCGCAGAAACAGGCCCTTTGGTCCATCGAGTCACCATTGACCAGCGATCACCCATACACTAGCACTATGCTACACATGAGGGCCAACTTTACTGAAGCAAATTAATCTACAAACCTGTACTTCTTTGGAATGTGGGAGGAAACGGGAACACCCGGAGAAAACCCGCGCGGTCGCAGAGAGAACATACAAACTCCTTATAGTTTACTCAACTAGAAATGTTGTTAATTCAGCAATGATACTCAAAAAGACTCAACCAATTAGTTTGCCTGCTTAACCATTCATCAGCTTATGTTTGATCTACACCCGACCATCAATCATTTAGATGCTATTAGTGAACAAACATGTAATAAAAATGTCAGCTCGTCATTGACCTTATTTTCCTATAAATTGTTGTACAAAGTATAATCTGAAATGACGTATCCAAAACCATAAATCATATATTTTATTCACATGACACATTGCAGTTTACCTGATGCTTACGTCAATATTCTGTCCACTCACAGCTTCCAATTGAAGCTGGGTTTTACATTGGCAACACAAAAATGTTTCGTAATTCGTCAAATTATAATAACACATCAATTTTTCATCAATTTGATAGATAGCCAGATGGGGAGTGGGTGAAAGAAAATGGTGGCAGGGAACTGTGGTGCTTGTAAGTGAATTACCCGATGCACAATTGACGAACAGCTGCAGAGCCAACAAACTGTAAAGCGACCTGAATTTGATCAAGCACACAAAATAACATAGTGCAACTGCTTAACAACAGGGGGAAAATAGAAAGGCTCAGGATGGCTCACTGCATTTGAAAGCCAACAAAGTACTTTTGAAGTAGTCAACATTCTAAACAAAAAAAACTCAACAACTAATTTATGCTTAGCAACGCCACACAAACAGCAATGCTGTAGCAACCAAACCAGATTGGCCAAACTTTTCACTGAACACCTTGCTCAGCCTGCCTAGGCCTATGCGATCACCTGGTTGTCAACTGGGCCTCGTCAACTGTCAGAGTGAGGCCAAACTCAAATTGGAGGAACAGCACCTCATATTTCCCTTGGGCAGCTTACAATCCAGTAGTATGAATATTGATTTTTCTAACCCTCTCTCCGTCTCTCCCCCACCCTAGTCATTGATGAAGCTGAATTTTAGTAAAGAATATAAGAAGATATTAAATTGGTTTCTGGGCTAGCTTACAGCTTATATTTAGTCTCAAATTAGGCTTGCCTCAGGTTGCAGGGGTGTGTGAGATAACATTGTCTCCCAAGTGAAGGAGCTAGAGAGATATCTTCACAGGGAGATGCCATAAACCAATGTTTATGGGGAGGAGGCGATAAAGGAAGAGAGAAATAAACAGTCACATCTTTGTAAACAAATAACCTATGTTTATGAGGGACCAAATGACAGAGGAAGCAGCGACCAGAGCAAGGGTGGTCTATTTGGAGATAAAACAAATGGACAATGTTTTTAGTATATCTTGTACCATGTAAAAAAAAAGGTTTGATGTGATGCATTCTGTGGAAACCTTTTCCAGTACTTCTGACCATGACTAATGTCTGTGGAATGTGATAAGGGGACAAAAAACCTATTTAAAGCAATGTAATTCTGTTGTTCAGAGGAGGTGACTGAGCACAGTCAAGTGTCTGTGTTAGTCACTTGACTGGCGTTCTCCCTCCCTTCCATCGGCCGATGTTAAGTAAAGTTTTGAACTGGTCTACCAAACCGTTTGTGTGGTGTCTGTTTATTAAGAAGCGAACCTGGTTTAAAGTTAAGATAAGTAGCTTTTTCATTGGCGTAGTTATGCAGGCCTCGCTGGGACCACATCAACGGCTGACTGTGCAAGAGGTTGCGGAGGTTGCCGGGATTGGAAGGGAGATAACTGAGCTCTATCGGTCCCCTTGTAAGACCGACTCCCTAGAAACTCCCGGTCACATCTGTGATCCTTCATCAGAAATTGAATTGGTTCCCTGCCGAGGTTCTTAGCAACAGACAACGGTAAGACCAGTTGGGGTTTATGTGGGGTTTTTTTTTTTAAAGAAGGGATTGTGTATGTATTTTTAAGACGGAATTGTGTATGTATTTTTAAGAAAGGTCTTATGTATATTGTTAAGAAGGACGTGAGTGGTTCCTCTTTCTGTCTATCTCTCTTTGTTTTCTCTTTTTCTCTCTCTACTAAGGGCTCATCGGCCTCGTTGAGACATCCGTGATTTGTCGGGTTGAGATACGGGGGTTGAGGTGTGCGTCTGGCTTATTGAGACATCCGAAGCTTTGTCGGATTGAGAAATAAGTGGCGTTGTATATTAAAGAATTCGGAAGTCTGCTAGGTTGAGAAATGGGGGTCCCGGTTCGCGGGTCTGCTTCGTTGAGACACCTGGGGCTTATTTTAAGAGTTAAGACGTCTGCCAGGTTGAGAAACGGGGGTCTTGGTTAGCAAGTCGGCTTCGTTGAGACACTTGGGTCGTATATTAAAGAGTTAAAAAAGGTCAGCCAAATTGAGAAACTGGGGTCTCGAGTAGCGAGTCGGCCTGGTTGATATATTTGGAACAATTCGGAATTAAAAAGTCAGCCAAGTTGAGAAACTGGGGTCTCATTTAGTGAGTCGGCCTGGTTGATATATTTGGATCGATTCGGAATTAAGAAGTCTGTTTTCTCTCTCTCTCTTTCTATCTATCTATGGGGAATGCTCTGGAAACCAGTCCTATATATGTGTTATTTGAATCCTAAGTATAATAAGAAATTTAGAATGTTAAGTTACAAGTTGACCAAACGGTTAGGGGATGATGCTTGGCCAGTAGGGGGAACATGGTATGTTGAGACAATTAAATAAGCAGAGGTGTTGATATGGGAAAGGAAGACAGGAACCCACTAGAAAGCCAATTTAAAATAGACTTTAATTTACAGCAATTGAACACTAAATTCCTTCCATTTGGCCTATAAATTGATGTAAATGAGATTTAAAAATCATGTTTTATTGTGAATTATTTGTGAATATTATATACTGCTGGTAAAACAATGTTTTTGTATATGTACTGCTTGTAAAACAATGTTTTTGTATGTGGAATGTGGGAAATTCGAAGCAATGAGCAAAGTTGTGTGTCACTTTTTAAGAAGTTGTCCTTTAAAATGCAAATTTACAAAGGTTATGGTGTGCTAATGTGTTGGATGATTATAGATCTTTTGAACCAAGTTTAAAAAAGACTCATCCCGATTAAAGTGTTAAATGAGATTGGAAATGTCAAAATTACAGAGAAAAGTAAATGTATTATTGATTACTGATTCTGAATGAGTTCTTTTGGAAAAGATTGTTTTGATATGATAACAGAGGTTGTCTTTTAAAATGCAAATGAAGCAAGATTACTGTTTTCAAGCAAACAAAGATGTTGAAGCATGGGCTGTGTGAGAGAAATGAAGGTAGATGAAATAATTGTTTTATGACTTAAAAACGGAGGTTTGAGGGAACTCACAATGAGGGATGAAAGGTGAGAAGATAAAGTAGATTGGGGAAGAGAACATATTTGGAGAATTGAATATTTAGGTGGAGAGAGCCTCTTCGGATATAATAGGATTAAAGAATAAATTCACAGGGAAGTGTTAAGAAGGAAAATGGAGGATCAAAGGGGGACAAAAGTGCTGGTGAAACTAAGCTGGTGAACAAGATTTACAACTTTTTATTACCCCTGGAGAGTGGGGGGAAGCCACTAACAGGCCCTGTGCAATTAACTAATTATGTATGGTCGGCAATTAACCCATGTCTTGCCAGATCTACATTCCCAGGTTGGAGGAGCTTTGCTGGGAGCCATAAAAGCTATACGATGGGGGTGCTGGGACAAGAAGAAATTGAAACTGTATTGAAAAGAAACAACCAAGTGTTGCTAACAACATGAACTGCTGTAAAGATGAAAGATCATCATCGCTGGATACATTTGATTGACTGTGAACAGTTTGTGGAAACAAGGACGATGGGCTATTGATGTTCCTTTATTCTGGGGTGGCCCAGCCCACATGGACTGAACTTTCTTCAGAATGGCAAACTTGCGGACTAACCCACATTTAAAGGATGGTACACACCTCCTTTTAAACAAGATTGAAGTCAAACATGACAAGCGCAGCAAAGATACCCTGACTACAGACAGTAAGAGGTCTGCAAAGGCCAGTTAAATCTACCTGTTTTTGCCACAACCAAGGCACTGGTGTATTTTAAGGAAACAGTATATTTGTGACAGGGCATTGTTATGTTGCAAATGCAGTGCACACAAGAGAAGCATGAACCAGTTACACCAGCACACAGGGAATTCCAAGCGAAGCCGAATAAAGGCTGAGCAATTTTTATGATCCTTTTCCTGTCCTATGGTAGTATATTATAGTGTCACGTCCGGGGGAGGTTGGTGGCCATTTAAAATGTTTGGAGGGACTTGTGGAACGATTGTCCACTATGAATTGATTGTGTTACTAGTGTACTATTAAATTGTCTGATGAGATGCTTATGGTCTTTCGTATGTACTCAGGAAGGACTGTAGTTGTTATCAAAATTTTGATAAAAGGATGGAATGATGAAGCTGAATTTTAGTAAAGAATATAAGAAGATATTAAATTGGTTTCTGGGCTAGCTTACAGCTTATATTTAGTCTCAAATTAGGCTTGCCTCAGGTTGCAGGGGTGTGTGAGATAACATTGTCTCCCAAGTGAAGGAGCTAGAGAGATATCTTCACAGGGAGATGCCATAAACCAATGTTTATGGGGAGGAGGCGATAAAGGAAGAGAGAAATAAACAGTCACATCTTTGTAAACAAATAACCTATGTTTATGAGGGACCAAATGACAGAGGAAGCAGCGACCAGAGCAAGGGTGGTCTATTTGGAGATAAAACAAATGGACAATGTTTTTAGTATATCTTGTACCATGTAAAAAAAAAGGTTTGATGTGATGCATTCTGTGGAAACCTTTTCCAGTACTTCTGACCATGACTAATGTCTGTGGAATGTGATAAGGGGACAAAAAACCTATTTAAAGCAATGTAATTCTGTTGTTCAGAGGAGGTGACTGAGCACAGTCAAGTGTCTGTGTTAGTCACTTGACTGGCGTTCTCCCTCCCTTCCATCGGCCGATGTTAAGTAAAGTTTTGAACTGGTCTACCAAACCGTTTGTGTGGTGTCTGTTTATTAAGAAGCGAACCTGGTTTAAAGTTAAGATAAGTAGCTTTTTCATCATCATACTAGTTTCACTATCGTTCTGCTGAGTTTCACTGTTTGCATCACTCGTTATCACCTTCCCCACAGCTAAACACTGGACCATTGTGGACTCCACTTTTCCTTGATTGTCATTGCTGACTTTGATTTGTTTTACATATCTAACATTCATTTGTTCTATGTACCTTTTCATATTTCTCTTTCCCACTCCCCTGACACTCAGTCTGAAGAAAGGTCTCGATCCGAAATGTTACCTATTCCTTTTCTCCAGAGATGCTGCCTGACCTTCTGAGTTACTCCAGCTTATTGTGTCTGTTTAAATAACATTGATTGAGGGATGAATCTTGGCCAGAGGCAACTACAGCAGATGATGGAAATCTGAAATTAAACAGAAATATTCATTAGCTGAGGCAGTTTTGTGGTAAGATGAATTAATTTGATGCTTCAAAGTGATGACCTGCAAGACCAAACTATATCCAAATCTGTCATGGAGTCAGAGTGATACAGTGCAAATAGGCCTTTCAGCCCACTTGCCCACACTGGCCAACATGGCCCAGCTGCACTAGTCCCATCTGCCCACATTTGGTCCATATCCCTCCAAACCTGTCCTATCCATGTAACTGTCTTAAATGTTGGGATAGTTCTCAACTATCTCCTCTGGCAGCTTGTTCCATACACCCACCACCCTTTGTGTGGAAAAGTTACCAAGATTCCTATTAAATCTTTTCCACTTCGCCTTAAACTTATGTCTTCAGGTCCTCGATTCACCTAATCTGGGCAAGAGACTCTGTATTATACCTGATGTATTCTTTCATGATTTTATACACCTCCGTAAGATCACCCCTCAACCTCCTGCTCTCCAAGCAATAGAGTCCCAGCCGACTCAACCTCTCCCTAAAGCTCAGACCCTCTAGTCCTGGCAACATCGTTGACAATTTACTCTAAACCCTTTCCAGCTTGACAACATATTTCCAATAACAAGATGCCCACATCTGAACACAATACCCTAAATGCGGCCTCTCCAACATCTTATACAACCGCAACATGACCTCCCAGCTTCTATACACAATACTATGACTGATGGAAGCCTAATGAGCCGAAAGCCTTTTTGAACATTTACACGCAACTCCACCGTCAAGGAACCATGCACCTGCACTCCTAGATCCCTCTGTTCTACAACACTTCCCAGAGTCCTAACATTCACTGTGTAGGTCCTGCCCATGTTAAGCTTCACAAAATGTAACACCTCACATTTCTCTGTATTAAATCCCATCAACCATTCCTCAGCCCACTTGGCTAACCAATTAAGATCCTGCTGCAATTTTTCACAATGTCTGAGGGATCTGAAGAAGGGCAGTGGGCGGACAGGGTCTAAAAATATTGGTTGCCAGGAGACAAAGGGGGCCCACTTCATCAGGGGCCCACTTGATATAGGGGGCCCACTTCATCAGGGGCCCACTTGCCATCGGGCAAGCTGACACCCTGGCCAGTCCGCCACTGAAGAAGGGTCTCAACTCGAGAGATCACCCATTGCCTCTATCAAGAGATGCTGCCTTTCCCGGAGTTACTCCAACATTTTGTCTAACCTGGCTGAGGTACCAGGTCACTGCTGGTCTGGCCTCCCACTAGGCCCAGGCTCCCTGTCACCTTCCTGGGGTCAAACTCCACTACAAACATGACCTGGTCTCGGTCACCACCCCCGGCCCGGACTCCCATAACGGACACAACCTGGTTTCAGTCACTGCCCTGGGGTCAGACTCCACTATTTGGTCTGAGGTACCAAGTCACCGCCCGGTGTCTGGACTCTACTAACAGAGTAACGGAGACTACCTGGTCTCAGTCACCGCCCGGGGTCAGACTCCGCGAACGGACACTACCTGTTCTGAGGCACCGGGTCATCGCCACTAACGGAGGCTGCCTGGTCTCGGTGTGTAAGAAGGCACTGCAGATGCTGGTTTAAACCGGATAGATACAAAATGTTGGAGTATTCATTGCGATTCATTCAGCGAAACAGGCAGCATCTCTGGAAAGGTGGAATGGGTGACGAGTCGAGACCTTTCCACAGACTCGGTCTCGGTCGCCACCCGGGGCCCGGACTCCACTAACGGACATTACCTGGTCTGGGTCACCATCACTAGCGGACACTACCAGGTCTGGGTCACCATCACTAATAGACACTACCTAGTCTAGATCACCTTAACTATGGACACTACCTGGTCTGGGTCACCATCACTAACAGACACTGTCTGGTCTGGATCACCATCACTAACGGACACAACCTGGTCTGGGATACCAGATCACCGTCACTAATGAACACTACCTGGTTTGAGACGGCGGGTCACTGTCACTAACGGACACTACCTGGCCTCACCGGGTCACCGTCACTAATGGGCATTACCTGGTCTAAGGCAGAGGGTCACTGTCACTAACAGATACTGCCTGGTCTGGGTCACCAGATATGGGGAGAAGACAGGCACGCATTACTGATTGTGGATGATCAACCATGATCACAATGAATGGCGGTGCTGGCTCGAAGGGCCAAATGGCCTCCTCCTGCACCTATGTTCTATGTTTCTATGTTGGGTCACTGTTTAACAAGCACTACCTGGTCTGGGTCACCGGGTCACCGTCACTAATGGACACTACCTGGAATGGGTCACCGTCACCAATGGACACTACCTGGTCTGAGGCAGTGGGTCACCGTCACTAACGCTGGATACTGCCTGGTCTGGGTCACTGTCACTAATGGACACTACCTGGTCTGGGGCAGTGGGTCACTGTCACTAATGGACACTACCTGGTCTGGATCACTGTCAATAATGGACACTACCTGGTCTGGATCACTGGGTCACCATCACCAATGGACACTACCTGGTCTGGGGCAGCGGGTCACCGTCACTAACGGACACTACCTTGTCTGGGGCAGCGGGTCACCGTCACTAACGGACACTACCTGGTCTGGGGCAGGGTCACCGTCACTAACGGACACTACCTGGTCTGGGGCACGGGTCACCGTCACTAACGGACACTACCTGGTCTGGATCACTGGGTCACCGTCACTACCGGACAATACTGGTCTGGGGCAGCGGGTCACTGTCACTAATGGACACTACCTACCTGGTCTAGATCACTGGGTCACTGTCAATAATGGACACTACCTGGTCTGGATCACTGGGTCACCATCACTAAGGGACACTACCTGGTCTGGGGCAGCGGGTCACTGTCACTAATGGACACTACCTGGTCTGGATCACTGTCAATAATGGACACTACCTGGTCTGGATCACTGGGTCACCATCACTAATGGACACTACCTGGTGGGGCAGCGGGTCACCGTCACTAACGGACACTACCTGGTCTGGGGCAGCGGGTCACCGTCACTAACGGACACTACCTGGTCTGGGGCAGCGGGTCACCGTCACTAACGGACACTACCTGGTCTGGGGCAGCGGGTCACCGTCACTAACGGACACTACCTTGTCTGGGGCAGCGGGTCACCGTTAGGCCGAGGCTCCGCCAACTGTCACTGGCGGAGCCTCGTGCGGGATTGTTGGCGCGCTGACGTCAGGCGGCGGGCGGAAGGACGGACGGGCGCGCGCCGCGGGTGACGGCAGAGTCCGGCGGCGGGCGGGCGGCCATGGGGAAAGTTCAGGAGTTGCTGTTGACGCTGAGGAACAACAAAGTGGTGTATGGCCCCGGCGAGCTCATCGCCGGCGAAGTGAGGATCAAGCTGGCCGCGCATCTCAACTTCAAAGGTCAGTCAGTGAGCGGCAGCGTGCCCCACCGGTGGTGGTCGTGGTGTCCCCGCCGCCGGGATCAACTTGCGGCCGGGAGAGGGGACGGGGAACTGGGAAGGGGGTGTACTGGCCTAGTGGGGTGTCCAGCCCCGTGGAGACGCGGGATCGCTGGCCATCAGAGGGAAGGACGGTAGCCCTCAGGACTGGGAGCTGCCTGGGCTGGGGCGAGTTAAGGGACGAGGGCTGACCAGAGCCTGGTGCAAAGAGCTCCTGGAGGGAGGGGGAGTGAGAGAGCCGGTGGATGCGGGGGTAGTGGGCGGGACAACGATAACCTGTTGAGGGGAGAAGGGTGGGCGGGGGAGTTTGCAGGTTTAATTCCGTCAATTTGTATTTAAAGCGGCGGATTGTGTTGCCTCTATCGTTTTGTTTATCGCACCGATTAAACAGTCATAAAAATCACAAACTCCTAATTGAGTAATCGCTATTTGTTTCACAAACTGAATGAACTATGTTCAAAAACATCACAAGTGCCTCACGAGTAGGTGTCGAGCAAGTAGGCACCTGACCCGAGACCTAATTCCTTCACCTCACCTAAAACCCACTCAGTGTAATCTCCACCAACTCTGTATTTGAGGTAGTGTTTAAAAATGAAAGTCAACTATACATTATGGTGAAGGCTATTATAAGAGGCGTTAAAGGGTCACAAAAACCTATGGACCAGAGTCGGCTTCCAGAAGGCCATAACACAGTATAAGAACATGAAGTTAGACACAAAAAGCTGGAGTAACTCAGCGGGACAGGCAGCATCTCTGGAGAGAGGTTCATTTCTTCCGACATGAACATGAAAGCTGGATAAGTACTTTTATTTTTCTGCATAGTCACTGTGACATCTCACTGAGTCAACAAGTATAATAATACAAAAAGCAAATTGCTGGAGGAACTCAGCAGGTCAGGCACCAACTAGAGAGGGAGACGGATAGACAATGTTTTGGGTTTAGACCTTCAATCTGAAAAAATCCTAACCCAATACATCTGTTCATCTCCCTACAGCTGCCTAGCCTGCTAGGTTTTTCCAGGCCTCTTGTTTTTTGGTTCTTCCCACACTCCAAAGACGTACAGGTTTGTAGGTTAATTGGCTTGGTACAACTAAAAAATGTTCCTGGTGTGTGTAGGATAGTGTGCATTTGCAGTCTCTTCTGCCTCCAGTGTAGTAATACAGATGTGTCTAAATGATAGATTAAACATTTTATATGGTAGAAATTTAAGTTATGCATATGCATTTATTAGCAACAGCATTTCAAACACATTTACTTCTATTTTTGCTTTCTTCAGAACAGAGGAATTTGAGGCCAGAACCTGCCAAACTTGTTTGGCAAGGGGATGTTAGTGGGGAATTCAGCAAGGGGAAAAGCAAAATTGTTAGCATTTTGCTCTTTTTTTTTCCTTGCCTATTTACAATACATTATATGGAGAATGAAGCTTAATATCTGAAAGCTGATCCTGTTAACACATTGCCTAGTATAGATATTTCCATCACTCTAAATACCTCTCCCACTTTAGATTAATTTTATGTCTCTCTTTCCCAATTGCAATGAAGGATTCCAGATCTGAAATGTTAACTGTTTCTATTTCCCCAGTTTCTGCCAAACCAGTTGAGTGTTTCCAGCATTTTTATATTTATTCTGGAAAAATAAAGCAAGAAGTGGGGAAGATAGAAAAATAGTAACAAGATAAATGGAGACCCAAGAAACTGTAGGTGCTGGAATCCTGAGCAAAACAAAATGTGCTGGAGGACTTCAGCAGGCCAGGCAGCACCTGGAGGGAATGGACAGACACTGTTTCGGGTTGGCACTCTCCTTCAGACTGAACAAAATAAGTAGCAGAAATAAAAGGCACCAGTAAATATGGTCTGGAATTACAAAAAAATGATGAAATTAAAAGTGTTTTATCTGACTCCTTGCAGCATTCACACCAATTTAGATGAATTAATGAAATAGATTTAAATGCATATGGTCTAATTACAATTATGGAGAAATAACCACATTGGGCTGAATAAAAGTATTCAGCAATTGGTAAGCATAGGGAAAAATGAAAAGGAAGTTGGATAAAGGTATTAATAATGGATGAGATCACTACAGATGTGAGATACAATCTTGGGTCAGTAGATCATGACGTAGAATTGGAATTGCTCCAAAAGGTTGGAGCCCTTTGGAATCAAGTCAATTTGGGAAATAGTATCCAATTTGCCAAATTGCCTTAGATCAAAGTAGGCTTGTCAATAGGTGACAGGGATAGTGGATGTTTGTTATTGTGAGGATTGCCATTGGTTTATTATTGTCTAATATTTGAGATAGTGAAAATTGTTTTGTATGTAATCCAGCGTGTTATAAGTAGTGTGAAAGAGAAAACTAAACAGTGTGCATAATTTAGTGTTGCAGGTACAGTTAGGTTGGAAGATCCTGAAATTCATCCCTAGCATGTAAAGAGTTCAAGGGTCTGATAACAGTGTGGAACAAGTTGTTGTAGAATTTGGTTACATGTTTTAAATCTTTTGTATCTTCAATCCAATGGGAAAGGAGGGAAGGGAAAATGACCAGGGTGTGAATGGTCCTTGATTATGTCGGCTGCCTTATTGAGGTAACGTGAAATATAAATGGTGTCGATAGCAGTGAGGCTGGTTTCTGTGATGGATTAGGCTGTACTCACACCTCTTAATTTCTTGTGATTTTGGGCAGAGCAGTTGCCATACTGATCAGCAATGCATCTGGATAGGATGTTGTTGTGCTTGTTATATACATTAAATAATTAAATATCAATGTATAATTTGCAGATTATGTGAAAATTGATGGTGGTGTTTTTAGTGAAGTCTTAGCTACAAAATGATATTGATCAAATTGTATATTGGCCAGGGCAATGACTGGTAGAAATTAATCTATCGAAGTGTGAAGTGATGCATTTTGGGATGTAGGGCTCTATTGAAGTTGAAGCAAACTGTAAAAGCATCAACAGATATGTAAAAAAGAGAAAAGTTCGTGAGGGAAAATGCGTGTCCCTTCACATGAAAATAGGGCCAAAAGTAGACATTAGGTTCTCAAACATGCGTTCCCTGTGATCATAAATAATTTCTGCTGGCCTGAACTCGTGTACCAGACAGCTATAACCCTTAATTCCTTACTTTCTACCTGCGCCTTGAATGTATCTAATGATCTGGCCTAGGCCAACCACAGAGGCAGAGAATACCAGAGAATCAATATGTTCTGACAGAAGACATTTCAAAGTGCCTCAATTTTAAATAACCAACCCCATATCTTTTAACTATATCTCCTGGTTAAAAGATCTCAATACTTACCCGTCAAGTCCGCTTAGGGTGTTGTATGTTTGAATAAAATCACTCTTCATTCTTGAAGCATTTTAAACTGAAACGTTTGTCCATTTCCTCCATGATGCATTTTGTCTTTTGCTCAAGATTCTACAGTCTTGTGTCCCCGCCCCTCTTCTCATTAACTTCAGGGAATACCGGCCCATCCTGACTAACCTCTCATAATAGGAGAACCCTCTTGATCAAGGAGATAGCCTGGTGAATCTCCTTTAGCTGCCTCTAATGCTACATATCGATTTTTGGGCGAGGAGACCTAAACTGCGTAGTATACCAGGTGTGGCCTCATCAACACCCTATATAACGGAAAGAAAACATCCCTGTTCTTAAACTGCAACTCCTTCACAATAAAAGGCAATGTTCCAGACAAGAGAATTCATAATGGAAAATAAGGAAACAGCAAATTAATTAAACAACTGCGTTGTTCTCTGTCTGCATGCCAGAAATATCAGTGAGCTAAAAATCTAGCAAAAACAAGGAACTGAATGAAGGAAATAAATTGTTGTGGTGAAAAAAATACAAGATAAATTGATGAGATTATAAGGTTATTAGAAATGGGTTGGGAAATTTCTTCTGTCAGTACTGTAAGTCTTTGTGAAAATTTCCACCTTTTGATGTGGTTGCACAAGTTGTTGAGTGTAATCAGGGCTGAGCTTGATAGATGTTTTGGATATTATGGAATTGTTAGTTTAAGGATCAGCAGGTACCGAGACATGGTAGGGGAATGCCTTTATGTTGTTGAATCTTGAAGAGTAGGCTCTGAACGGCAAAGCTTCCTTTTGTGTTTTTCATACCCTTCTTTTAAACTCTATTGATCTTATTAAACTTCAAGCCTCAATAGCTTTCCGGGGCAATTGGTGCTAGAATTATCCAGGTTTTCTTGGAGTATTGCCTTTCTCCAAATATGTGATTTCATCCTTTTTGTCGCCTTTCATGAAGAGAGGTATTTCCCTGTTTATCCTATCAAATTGTCTAATTATCTCAGACAGCCAGATTTGGGCAAACAGAAAATCAACTGTCAGTGCTATCTGGCTTTGTGAGGCAAACTTGGATAACCCATCCTTTGCCTCTACTCCAGGCCATTGATATAACAGTGAGCTGTTGAGGGTTAGGAATTGAACCTGGGCCACTCCACAATTCACATATTACCAGCTTGAAAATGACCATTCATTCTGACTCTTTGTTTTCTATGTGATACTGGTCCTCAGTCCATGCTAATAAACTTTGCTTAAAGTACTTGAGTCTTGATGGTTCTGCAACACGAGGGTTGGAATTAAGATACATTTGGCTGGAGGAGCCATTCAAGATTGAATAACACTCCATTGTAAATAACTGAAATTGTGGCGATGTGATTGCAGAGAAGGAGGAAGGGACAGATTTTGGCTGCTTGTTGATTATGTTTACCATGGTTTATGTGGTATTTAGGTGGTATTTAACTTGATAAGTGAGTTCCTCCAAGATCTAGATGAAATGAGCAGTCTGCCAAGAGGGAAACAAATAATGAGACAAAAGTTGGAATCGGATAGGACTCAAAATAATAACACTTGGGTATTGGACTATCTATGGCAGGGGTGTCAAACTCATTTTGGGTCACGGGCCGGATTGGGCAAAATGCGACTTCATGCGGGCTGAATAAGCTGTGCACGCGCGAGCATCAGTCAGCCAGCCCGAGGCTAAGGGGAGCTCAGCGCCGCCATCTCGTCTGTTTGACAGCGGTTGCTGAGGGCAACCGTCCCCATGGCAACCGCGGGCCAATCACGGGGCAGAGGATGGGAGCGCCCCTGCCACGCAGCAGGTAGCACAGACGAGTGGGAGAGAGTGGCGAGAGAGAGAGAGTGACGAGAGAGAGCGGCTGCCGTACAGATACATAATAAATGGTCGTGAATACACTTTTTTTCCCCCCCAAATCATCCCGCGGGGCGGATTGGACCCCTTCGGCCCGCGGGCCGGTAATTTGACACCCCTGATCTATTGGATAGTCTATCGGTGTTGGACTATCTGGTATAACATGCGAGAGGTAGGATCCACAGAGACTTTCAAGCTGAAACATCATCCTGTCTATGAGGTGTTAAATCAAAGCACAACCAAAATCATACCATTAGTCTTTTCCAGGACACTCCGATCACTGTGTGTAACACTATCCCTGGGAAATCTGTTTACTGGACCAAAAATCATTGAAGCTAGTTAATTAAGCAATTTCGTCGTCTGACTGATTGGTTACGCATTCAAGCAAAATGGAACAATTTGACTGCCAGCCAACTTTGTTTCAACAGGGTGCTCAATTAACTTCTCTAATTTACCTTCTACAAGGGTTATTAAATATTCTGTGTAGCCAATATGAATGGAAATTGGTCGTGGGACATGATAGATTTTTAGTTGGTCTAATTTGTATTACACTCGGAATAACCAACGGCCAGTACATGCTAGCTTGAGTTGCAGTTTGGTATGTGTATATTGAATGTTTGTTGGTCTGCTACTTTACCTAATTTATGTTCATCGAGTAGCATATGTGTATGTGGTTTTTATGCAAATCAGTACATTTTTTTTAAAGTAGTTTCTACAACAGGGTGTTAGATCTGCCTCTGTTCTATTTGTGAAGTACACAGACACCACTCTGTTTTTCTTGACAAACTTAATTCAGGGCCCTCATCTTTGTCTGTGGATCTTCACAATAATCCCTTACTCTGACTGTACAATCTTCTTCAGCCTTCAATGCATTCCCTGATCTCTTGTGTCTTGCATCGTCCCAACATATAGCAATTTTCGAACAGCTATGATAATAGTTTTGTTTATTGAGCCAGAAAATTGTGTCCAGAGACTTGAACACGTGATCAAGCTGAACTCCAAATCTGAGTTGCTGGCTTGGATGAGACATTAAAACAAGGCACCACCTATGTCCTTTGTTGGGTGTATAAGATGCAATGCATTTTGTAAGAATTTGCTCCATATTCTGGCTAATTATTTATCATCCAAGAGTTAAACGCAGATAATCTGATCGATGATCTGATTGTTTGAGGTTCTTATTGCTACAAGAATGAAGCTTCAAGAATTGGTTCACATTGCAAATGCTGTGTACAACAAATAAGTTACCCTCCAGCCTTTTCTCTGAGAACCTGCACAATGCTCAAGTTGTGGTTCCTTCAATCAGCTTCTAAATTGTCTTTGCTTTGATGTTTTGAATCAGTTTTATCTGATTATTGCCTGAGCCGTCTTTTTACAGGAAGACATCCATTACAATAGGCTTCAGAAGCCAATGGTTGCATCGAGTGCAACCTACCAGGAAATTGAATGAACATTTTCAGTCATCAGTCACCTATACATTTTAGTTTATTGCCTAGTATAGTCTTTATCCTAATTAATGGGAGGTAGAACTGCCTCTTTTTAAAGACAGGAAAACAAAATTAATTATTGCACTGTGCTCTGACCAACTTCTCAATTTTGACGTGGTATAGAGTTTTATTTCATAAAAATATTTGGATTTCTTTCGAGATGCTAATTGCTTATTTATTGAAAATGTCTGTTCAACAACAAACATTTATGATATTTTGTTTTCTATATTATTTAACCTGTTGGCTGCCTTGAATATTGCTGCCATTTTATTAATTATGCACTAAACTTTACATCTGGACCAGATTGTCCAAACAAATTTCATTTGAATCACAGGGAGGAAGGCAAAATACTTTGTATTGTGCCAATCAAAAAGGGACTTAAAGCTAGATTTGAGAAGCAAAGGGATAGGGTAAAGCAATGTACTTCACCTTTTTGGAAATGAGTAAGATCTGAATGGTAGATATTTTTATTCCGTGTGCAGCTTACACCTTAAAAAGCTGTCCTGCCAAATGACAATTGGCGGCATGGTGGCGCAGCGGCAGAGTTGCTGCCTTACAGCTCTAGAGACCCGGGTTCGATCCCGACTACGGGTGCTGTCTGTACAGAGTTTGTACGTTCTCCCCGTGACCTGTGGGTTTTCTCCAAGATCTTCGGTTTCCTCCCACACTCCAAAGACGTACAGGTTTGTAGGTAATTGACTTGGTTAAAGTGTAAATTGTCCCTAGTGTGTAGGTTGGTGTTGGGGATCGCTGGGCGGCGTGGACCTGGTGGGCCGAAGGGCCTGTTTCCGCGCTGTATCTCTAAACTAAACATTATACTCCCTTCAGGAATATGCTGTACAGAAATGGGAATAGTTTCTGTAGATCATTTACAGTATTATCTACAAGACTTCCCAGGAACGGGTATGTTTAATGTTGCAGCATGTATTGAGCTCTGGCAAGCCTTTAAGGGGAGTAAAACTACTGTCATTGTCATACAGCAAGGAAACGGGCCCTTTAGGCCAACTTGTCCATGCCGACCAAGATGTCTATCTGAGCTAGACACATTTGCCTGTATTTAGCTTGTACTCCATTGATAAATTTCTATCCATGTTCTCTTCCAACTGTCTTTTAAATGTTGATATTGTCTCTACCTTTATGGCTTTTTCTGGCAGCTTATTCCATATACCCACCACCCTTGGTGTGAAAAGATTGCCCGTTGAATACCTTTTAAAAGTCTGAAGAAGGGTCTCGACCCGAAACGTCACCCATTCCTTCTCTCCAGAGATGCTGCCTTTCCTGCTGAGTTACTCCCGCATTTTGTGTCTACCTCCGAATACCCTTTAAATCTCTCCTCTCTTCTAAATCTATACCTTTAGTTTAGAGTACCCAACCCTGGGTAGAAAGGTTATGAACATTAATTTTATCTGTCACCCTCATAATTTTATAAAACTCTTTAGAGGTCAATCCTTTGCATGGAATCTCCTGGAACCCCCAGGCAAACTTAGCTGCCCATAACCTGTTGTTGCAGTTCAAGGAGATGTTCTGAACAGAATATTGCAGACAGGTATTTCTCAGGTTGCAGGGTTATGTGCTGAGGAATGCACTGAAACTAGGTGCAGACTTAGCAAAAGCTGTATGGACAGAGGCCACTCAGCGACTCGGCCCAGAGTTTAATTTGGAGATAGTGGGAGGAGCCAAATGGAGAAGTTGTTGAGGGTGAGGAAAAGTTCCACTAGGCGGAAGAGAGTGTTAGTAGCAAAGATCCTATAGGATATTTGGTTAGTAGAGGGAAATTGGTTGAGTCTTTGTTCGAGGAAAAATCGGTGAGTCTTACGGCCCTCCTGGTGGGGGATGAGGCGTAGAGGAACTGAACATCCTCGATAAAGATGAATGAACAGCGGCCTGGAAACTTATTAAAGAGTTAAAGGTTTTGTGAGGTATCTTGGACGTAGGTGGAAAGGGATTGGACAGTGGGGGTGATAGGATAGAATCAGGAATGTGGAGATGCAACATTTATTTGGAGACGGGCCAACAGATGTTTCCACTTCCCAAAATATTCAGATGTATTCTCTAATATTCAAAAACCTCCAGGCAAATATTTTCATGAGGTGTGTGACTTGTTTGGATTTAGTATTATGAAAAGGTTCAGTTCCTCTTCTTTTCTTAAGCTGCGTATAACTTGATTCGCGATAAATGACTTGTTCCAGACTTCTAGAATATATTAGAAGCTTTGGAAAAGTATAGTAATAACCTTGAATTTTGTTTCCAATTGTTTCCCACTCTCCTGTAATTGAAGAGAAATTGACAATTCAATAAACACTTGTTTTAACAGACACCTTTATAGTAGATTTTGGTTATAGTTGACAGACCTGCCGAAACCACCCTGGCTCACAATGTGCGCCAGCGAAGCCCATCACCCACCACACGGTCTGGTTGACACGGCTATTGTTGTGGCTCACGTTGTAGTCCATTGTTCTGGCACCATGGAATCAGACAATCGATCTCCCTCCTATATAACTTGTACTGCATCCAACAACAGTGGGTCTTCAGCATATTTAAAGATAGTGCTGGAATTGTGTCTGGCAGCACAGTCGCGGGTAGAGCAGGGGGCTGAGCACACAGGCTTGAGGTGACCCTGTGCTGATGGTTATCGAGGTATTACTATCAATTTGTACTGATTGTGCTCTATTGACGAGGAAGTTGAGGATCCAGTTGCAAAGGGATGCGGAGAGCCCCAAATCCCTGAGCTTGGTAACACGTTTGGAGGGGAAGATGGTGACGATCATTGAGCTGCAGTCTACGATCAACAGCCTGACTTTTTGTCTTTTTATGTCTTTTTTATAGTCCAAGTGGTCTAGTGCATTGTGGAGAACCAATGAGATTGGATCCGCTGTTGATCTATTGTGACGGCAGGCAAATTATGCCGGATCCAGGTTCTTACTGAGATGTTGATATGTGCCATAACCAACCAAAAGAATTTCAGCACCATGTGCCCTTTTAAATCAAGTGGCAACCTCAGTAACAAGAGGTTTAAGATGCCCACAAAATCTGCAGCCAGTTAGGTCAGTGCAGGGTTTGGGAATGCAATCAGGTATAACATCAGATCTGAGGTTTCACCCTCATGAAGGATCTTCTGACATCGGCCTCAGTGACTGAGATGGGGCCTATGGGCTCAAGTAGGCACATCTGTGCTCTCCCTTTGGAAATGTGTGTAGAACGCATTGAGCTCGTCCGAGAATGATGCCTCGCTGTCATTTGAGTTGCCACTTGATTTTGCCTTGTAGGAAGTGATGGTGTACTGCCCTGAAGTAGAGAATACTTTCTATCCATAAAGAAATGTATTTTTATTTAATTCTTTATCCTGTTTTCTTAAAAATGTCCAGGAAACAACCTGTAACAATTACCCTGTAAAGTCTTCTCTGAATCTTGTATATCTTAATGAGGTCACCTTTCATTTATAAAAAATCTAAAGGGTTTAGCCCATTTGATATGAGAATAACTTCCCTATTCCATAAATGAACGTGGGAAATTTTTATGACTGTACTGTATCTCCAAGGCAAAAATGTACTTCTTTATGTAAGAAGGGCCATAATAATAATATATTTTATTGTCATTGCACATAAGTGCAACGAGATTTGGTATGCAGCTTCCATCCGATGTCATAACTTAAATAACTAATAAAATTTAGATTTAGATACCCCGAGAACATGGTTTGTAAAAAGAACATTAAAACAGTAAAATAGTCAAAACAGTTCAAACAGACTAAAGTGCAGATGTGTCAGTGCAACGTGACCATCCGAGGGAGACAGTCCATGGTGGGTGGGGGGCACTCAGCAGGGCCGGTTCAGAGCCGCTATTGCTCTGGGAATTAAGCTGTTCCTGAGTCTGGAAGTTCAGGCGTAAAGGCCTTGTAACGTCTGACAGGGAAGTAGTTCGAACAGTCCATTACAAGGGTGTGAGGAGTCTTTATGGATGCTGACGGCCTTCCTGAGGCACCGTGTGCGGTAGATGCCCTCCAAGGCTGGTAGCTGTGTCCCAATAATCTTCTGCGCTCTGTGGATGACGCGCTGAAGAACTCTCCTCTCCGCCTCCGTGCAGCTGAGATACCACACAGAGATGCCATACGTTAATATGCTCTGTTGTACACAATACTTCAGATGTGGGCTCATTTACAACACCGTATATTTGTAACAAGACTTTTGTTCTTCCTGACCACACCGTTTCTTAAAGGAATAGATCATTGATGAAAGAAATTGCTTTTCCAATATGTAGCTTTCTACAGAATGCATATAAAATCTATTGACCAAAAATGAATATTTATAGTCGATGGTAATTTTAAGCCTCCAAAACAAGTAATGCTCCTTTTAATACAAGGGATGGAATTTAAACAAAACAAAACAGCATTCTATTATCTTTGCCAAGCAGCACTGCGCTTTATTAAAGAAATGTGGATTTCGAGATTGAACTTTTTTCAGGGTCACCCAATAGTGAAGTACATGAAAGGATAACAATACCATATAACTTTCATGAAATAACTGAAGTTTCACTCTGAAGTTTGAAAAGTATTTGATAAAAACAAATTGAAGAGATTTACATTGCTTTATTTGGGAACAATTTATTACAAATAGGGCTCTACTTATTAGCTGAAAACTTTAAATGAGAGGATGAATGGATGTTCAAAATATTTTCAGTATTTTGTTAACGATATTTAAACAATGATATCAAGCCATATGCTGCCTCACCCGCTGAGTTTCTCCAGCATTTTTGTCTATATCAAGGCAAAACTGTATATTCTTTCATAAAATACTAGTAATTTTGGGTGTTGATTCCATGTATATTGAAAGATATGAAAAAAAGATAAATGGAGTTCTTTCAGCATTCTTTAGTCAATATCTCAAAGATCATTTTGAAAATAGAATGAGGCCCATTTTCTGTTGCTTAAAAATATAGGTTTTTATTCAGTGTTAATTGGGGCAGCAGAAAGATTGAAGTTAATTTATGGTTGAGACCAGATTTGAATTAAATATATTACTATAAGTAATTATAGAGGAGAGGATAGAGAAGTGGAAGATCTTTACATTGATTGTGCAAGAAAATTTGGCATATGCATGTATATTTGCAAAGAAGGTGATGCAGGGGTTCTCTGGTGTTTATTGAATTCCACCTAGTCAATGTCAATATACACTAACATTTTTGGCCCAATCTTGCAACTTTACGGAACTTTGAACATGATGGAATTACCAATGATTTCTTTGTGTGAAGATTAATGTTCCTTTGAACTATTTTACCTCTGCTCATGTACTGCTTACTAAACCGTGCTTCAAACATTTATTTACTTATGTCCATTTTTCACTCTTTGACAGCTGTGAAAGTCAACTGCATTGGATCATGTGGGGTTGCCAACAAAGCAAATGACACAGCCTGGCAGGTGGAGGAACAGTACTTCAGCAGCACACTTGTTGTTGCGGAAAAGGGTAAGAGCTGCGTTTCCGGTTCATTCATTTAACGGACTCGAGACAGTTTATTTAACATTTACATTGATTTGCATGTTCATTATCTTGATTGTCTATGTGTCTTTTTACAATACTGGAGAGATTTTGAGGAACAAGATTATTATTCAGGTTTTTACACCATTACACTGCTCTTAACAAAAATCTACCAATCATGTAAAACCTTACAAATAACAGATATAAATTAGATAACTTCAAGACCGAAAGTCAAAAACCTTTTGCATAACACAAATTTTCATCATTTTACCACCATTTTGGACACCAGAAATGTGACACTAAGAACTCTGCTACATTTAGTCATGAATATTTAATTCACAAATAAACTTCATATGACCCCTCATACATTTACGTTTTGATAATGATCTAGGGAAATATTTTCATCAATACCTGGAATATTTTCATCAATACCTGGAGAAAAATTACAGTAACATGTCTGGTATTCCGCCTAGCAAAGATCCCGTAACGGTCGTTGTGCTTGGTGTCCATTGTCACAACGACCGTTATCGGGGTCGGTACCTCTCTGTAAGTTAAACCACGGAGGCTCCAAACCTCTAATGCTTTTCAAAAACCCAACGAGGTATCCTATGGTAGTAGCGATTTTTGGGTGAGTTAATTATTTTTTCTTATTTTCCAATTTAATATATCAAAAACATCGCGGTGTCAACTACGCAATGACCGTTTACGATATATTTTCCGACTTTTTTAATTCAATTTTTTTTTAAATGTGGACATAAATTGGTCATCAAAACTAAGAAACTGAGCCAATCTTCAATTTGGCAACACACTGTCTCTTGTTTACCTTTCGTACGGACCAAGTCGCTAACTTCATTCCTTCGTGTCAACTTCCTTAAGCTCCACAACGACCGTTACGGAGAAATTTTTCTTACTAAAATATCATCTCAAATCAAACCTTCTGACGAATCATAGGCCATCGATATAGCTCAAATCCATAAGGTAATGTATCGTTTAGATCACATTGGTAAAAATGTTTGGTTTTCGCTAATAATGTAACGTTCGTTTCCTGGGACACCAAACCTTTGAGTGTCCACCGCAACATAGGTTTGTGTGTATGATGTGTAACGCGCATTGCGGTATCCACTCAGGTGGATGCAGTATTCTAATACATGATCAGGTGAATGAAGTGGATACGGTGTTTGCGATTTTATTGTCCCATGTATTCATAAACATAGAAAGGAATAAGAAATACGTGCACTTACTGTGCCAACCAGGTCACTGATGGACACCACTCGACAACCATTACACAAAATGTACGTGTATTCTGATGCAATTTTTGGAAACTTGCCATCAACATGCTATCTTTTCTTATATTTTTTGTTGATACTATGTTAGTCACGAACCCAATAAACTGCTTGTCAATTTTTTTGGAGGAATTTGAAATTTGACCCCTTTGTCACATTATTGTGTGCAGTATTCTAAAAAGACACACCTATACTTTAATTTCAGAGACTTTGTTAATAACTTCCTAATGCCATTGCATCCATGTGTTTTCATATCATTATTTAAACAGGATAAATGAAATCTTGTAATATTAAAATACTTTTTAGTTTGAGTATGTGATGCTGTGTATTTTGCTTTTGAGCACATTGTTTAATATCTTTTATAAGGTGAAGACAAATGTGAAATAATTTGAGAAGGCTCAAAACTGAACAGTCATGCTGAAAAGTGTAGACTGGGGGCAAGAGAACCTGAAACAATGAGCTGGATTTTGTTGGTTATTGCTATTTATTCTTAAAAGACAGTCATATTCTAATGGTTTTACCAGATTTGCAATGAAGGAACCAAGTTGACTAAGAAATAATTTTGTTTTTCACATATAATTTCTTAATATGCAAAAGTAAAATATTCTGGAAATATAAAGAAAATACCAGGAGTTGTGACCACTTCTGCAACAATAAAGTTCAAGTTTGAGGTCTACTATCGCCATTCACAAGATTGTCAGTCCTATACATTAACTCTTTCTCTCCTTACGGATGTACCCTGATCAGAGTAATATTGGCATTTTTGATTTTTCTTCTATTGAGTGTGTTTTGGATAATAGTTTGAATTTGAATTGTCAGGTTGCGATGAGCATCATAACTGGGGCTCTATAGTTGACTCCATACGTGGTAAAACATATGTTTCATAAGATTCTGGTGAAATTCTGCTTCTGAGAGTCATCAGTGATTCACCAGTTCCTTGATAAATCACTCACTGGATTACATGTGCGCAGTCTTTTGAGGAATGAGAAAATGGATGGGTGTAAGCTTTTTGCAATTAGTATTGTACTAATTCCTGCTACTGAGATAATAAGATTGTAAACCAACATGATAAAATTGATATCCTTCTGTAAATTGGACTTTCTAAAGTTATATTTTATTTGAAAATAGTAACCTCTAGCACATTTTCTTGGAGCATTGTAAGGCTAACTTTTTTGTTTTGGATATTTGTATGAGTAATGCCATGGTTTAGAGAGCAAACTCAGAATGTAGTAATATTGTGCCACAAAAATCATGGTCATTTCATCAACCAGCTCCCAAGGTCATTTCTTAGTCTATTTTGGGCAGTCTAATCAAAGTCCCAATTTTCCTTTAACCGATAAACTAGTGTTTCATTAAGATGATTACAGAAGCTTATCGGAATTGCATCTGCATGTAGACATAATTGTGGTTAGTCGTGATAAAGCAAGGGTTTGGTAACCTAAGCAGAAATTGCTGGAGAAATGGCAAATGGAGTTTAATCCGAGCAAGTGTGAGGTATTGCACTTTGGGAGGTTGAATGTAACAGGAGAGTATACAATTAATTGCAAGACCTTTAACAGCATTGATATGTAGAGGGATCTTGCTGTCCAAGTTCATAGCTCACTGATAAGATGGTAAAGGAGGCATATGTCTTTGAGTGGAGGTAGAACAAAGCACATACTTCCAAGCTCATCAGAGGAAGGAAGGTAAGGAGTGAGTGTGGGGATTGGCTGAACAATTAGATTGGAAGATTGGTAAATTGGACAATTAGGCAATTTAGCATCTGATAGAAGCAAGACTTACTCGAGGGGTGCGGCCCTGTCGAGGGAAATGCCCTGTGAGAAAAAGTGCGAGTCTTTGGCTGCGAGTCAGTGCGAGTCTGGCTGCGAGTTTACGGCGAGGAGATGGAGGGACGAAAGAAGGAAATATCAAGCAAACTGATTCAGTGTGATGCTTGTGGGATGTAGGAGGTCAAGGACACCACTGGTGCCTCTGGCTGTTACAAATGTGAGAAGTGCATCCAGGTACAGCCCCTGAAGGACTGTGTTGGGGAACTTGAGAAGCAAGTGGATGACCTCGGGTTCGTCCGAGAAACTGAGTCGTTCCTCGACAAGTCCTTCAGTAAGATTGTTACACCGAAGGTACTGGAAGCGAGAAGGTGGGTGACAGTGAGAAAGGGAGGGAAACATGGAATGCAAAGGTCCCCGGGTGTTGTACCTCTTGAGAACAGGTTCGCTCACTTAGAAGCTGTCAGGACAGAAGACGTTAACACACTGAGCGGCGGACTGGCTTGCGAAGCAAAAAGTGCTGTTGAGCCAAAACCAAAGAGGCCGACGTCAGGCAACGTCGTGGTAGTTGGAGACTCCATTGTGATGGGTACGGACAGGGGATTCTGCGTCAATAGACGGGATTCGAGGATGGTGTGCTGCCTCCCTGGTGCCAGGATCAAGGATGTAACGGACAGAGTGCAGAAAATCCTTAAGGGCGAAAGTGAACAGTCGGAAGTGGTAGTGCATGTCGGAATAAAAGAAGGGGATGAATATTCTGCAATGTGACTTTAGAGAGTTCGGAAAAATGCTGAAAAGCAGGACCTCCAGGATGGTTATCTCGGTTTGCTTCCAGTTCCTCGTCCTGGCGAGAGGAGGAACAGGGAGATGCAGGACCTCAATGTGTGGCTGAGGAACTGGTGCAGGGGGCAGGGATTTGGATTCTTAGACCACTGGGATCTGTTTTGGAGTAAGGGGGAACTGTACAAAAGGGACGGATTGCACCTTAACAGGTGGAGGACCAGCATTCTGGCAGGCAGGTTTGCCACTGCTACATGGGTGATTTTAAACTGAATAAGGGGGGTGGGATATCATATGGGATAGTCATGGACGGAGTTAAAGGGAAAGAGAGTAAAGGGATAGTTAATGATCCCAGAATTGACGGGAAAGAAAGCTCACAAAGGGATAGGAGAGTATGGCCAAGTGTAATAGGGATCGATGTGAAAGGTGAGACGCGTAAGGAATTAAAAGTGTTGTATATGAATGTGCGAAGTATAAGAAATTAGGTAGCTTGAGGCTCAGTTAGAGGTTGGTAGATATGACATTGTGGGGATTACTGAGACGTGGCTGCAGCAGGATCGGGCCTGTGAACTTAATATTCAGCGTTATACATTCTATAGAAAGGACAGACAGGTGGGCAGAGGAGGGGGGTAGCTCTGCTGGTGAGGGATGGAATTCAGTCCCTTGCGAGGGAAAACATAGGGACTGACAAGGTAGAGTCACTGTGGATTGAGTTGAGGAATTGTAAAGGCAAGAAGACACTAATTGGTGTTATCTACAGACCGCCAAATAGTAGCCCGGATGCCAGGTGTAAGTTGCATCAGGAGTTGCTTTAAGACACACTTTGCCAATGTTAATTAAAGAATACAGTGCCCGAAAAACTCCTTTGTGCTTTAGCAGTATGTTTGGGATCATTGTCTTGCTGTAGAATGTGCTTTGAGGCATTTGTTTGAACTTGAGCAGATAGGATGTGTCTATACACTTCAAAATTCATCATGCTACTACCATCAGCAGTTGTATCATCAATGAAGATAAGTGAGCCAGTTGCTTCAGCAGCCATACATGCCCAGGCCATAATATCCCCACGAACGTGTTTCACAGATGAGGTCGTATGCTTTGGATCTTGGGCAGTTCCTTCTCTCCTCCATACATTGCTCTTGCCATCACTCTGATATAAGTTAATCTTCGTCTCATCTGTCCAAAAGACCTTTTTTCCAGAACTGTGGGTGCTCTTTTAAATACTTATTGGCAAACTGTAACCCAGCCATCCTATTTTTGCAGCAAACCAGTGGTTTGCATCTTGCAGTGTACCTCCGTATTTCTGTTCATAAAGTCTTCTGCGGACAGTGGTCATTGACAAATTCACTCCTGAAGAGTGTTTCTGATCTGTCGGACAGGTGTTTGGGTTTTTTGTTCTTTATTATAGAGAGAATTGTTCTGTTATCAGCTGTGTTGGTCTTCCTTGGCCTGCCAGTCCCTTTGTGATTAGTCAGGCCACCAGTGCTCCCTTTCTTCATAATGATGCTCCAAACAGTTGATTTTGGTAAGCCTAAGGTTTGGCTGATGTCTCTAACAGTTTTATTCTTGTTTCTCAGTCTCATAATGGCTTCTTTGACTTTGGCACAACTTTGGTCCTCATGTTGATAAACAGCAATAAAAGTGATGGAAAGACTGGAGGAAAGACTAGGTGCTGTGAGCTCTCTTATACCTGCATTGAGGAGGCATTTAAACACACCTGAGCAATTACAAACACCTGTGAAGCCTTGTGTCCCAAACATTATGGTGCTCTGAAATGGGGGTTGGGGTGGGGGGGGGGGGGGGGGGGGGACTATGTATAAAACACAGCTGTAATTTCTACATGGTGAAACCAAAATGTATTAAAATGGTTTTTAATAAAATCTAACAATGTGCACCACATGTGATTTTTTTTTTTTCCCCTATTACAAATCTCAAATTGTGGAGCACAGAGGCAAATAAATAAATGATGGGTCTTTGTCCCAAACATTATGGAGGGCACTGTATATGCAGGTTTCTGTGTTTCATCAGCTACGTAATTAATATGAGGTAGTAATTATGACAAATGCCGATACCTACAAATCTGCATCTGTTTCAGAAAGTGATCCAGCAAGTAGTGTTATTTGTTCCACTGCCCATTAATTCTTTCCATTATGTTTAATCCTTTTTGCAGCATTGCTTTAATTTGGTTTCCTGAGGCTGTTGGAAAATGGCCTCCAGGTTGGTTGTTCCAGAGGTGCCTGAAAATAGTTTTTCCAGCAGTGTGGGTTTATTTTGCTTCAATTTCCAACATCTGCAGTCTCTTGCCTATTTCTTGTCACCCTTTTTCTAGAGTTTGTTTCCTTTAATCTTAGCATCTGGTTTTATGACAAGTTGTTATCACAAGAATGGGCTTTATTTGAATAGTGTCATAAGATAAGAATGCACAGTTTGTGCAACATCAGCTACAATGCACAGCGCGACATTGAAAAGAGTGCTCCACAAGTAGCTGCCTGTGAGCAGAGTGTGGGAGTCCAATATGCCCAAATAAAACTTTATCTCTTCTATCTTGGATAATAAACAATAGCTCCATTTAAGCTTCTTTGTGTGAATGGTCAAATAATAATGTTACTGCATTGTTAGTAATTTGTAGATTGTGATATTTTACATTTCCCTTTAAGTACCCTTTGGAAAGCTCTACTTCAAAACTCAAACAATAAATTTCAGTTTGATCATCTTTAAAATCTTGTAATAGCATGCAACTGCTGCCACTTGTGACATAAATAGTTTCTTGCTTGTATATCAATTCACTTCCACCAATGGAATTAACCTTTCCTCCACTGATGGTAGATTTGGATGGTGTAGTGAGTAGTAAGCATTAGTAGAATTATTGGAAAATCTGCACGTTCAGTTGGGTGATCTTGTTAAATTTTTCTTTTGTTACCCATTGTTCCCTCATGGATCATATCTTCATGATACTTTCTCTTGACAATTCTTCACATTTCAGGGAAATAAATGGCCAGACCCTTAGGAACATTGATGTACATTGAGATCTAGGGGGTGTGCCAGAACTCCCTGAAAGTGGCAACATAAGTATCTGGTGGGGCATTGAGTGTAAAAGTTGGGAAGTCATTTGCAGCTGTATAAAACTTTGCTTAGGCCACATTTGGACTATTGCATGTAATTTCGGTCACCACACTATAGGGAGGTTGCACGACAGTCGGGTGCGTGACTCTGGGTGGGCGGAGGGACCAGACTGTCCCCAACTCTGCTGCAGCTGACGGGGACGTTACGGTTGGTCAGGGGTGGGTCGGTGGGGGGGGGGGGGGGGGGGGTGGTCGGTTCTGCTGCAGCTGACGGGGACGTTACCGGGGGGGGGGGGGGGGGGGGGTCTGTGACTGGGTGGGTGGAGGGACCAAACTGTCCCCAACTCTGCTGCAGCTGACGGGGACGTTGCCAGGTTTTCGTCCCCGTGTGTCCGCTGCCTGGAGCCGCGGCCCCGATCCACCCGGCCCCGTGCGTGGGTGCTGCTGACCCACAGCCCGTGACAGTGTGTCCCACAGGGGGAGGATGGGCGGAGGGTGGCCGTGGCTGGACAACGCTGACCTCGGGGGGAGAGTGGTGGTTGTCCCGAGGGCTGCGCTCCTTCAGCCGCTTACACCTTGGTGCTCAGGTTTAGAGCAAAGATATTATTAGAGCATTTGGTTCCGAGCGCTCAGTCACCCTCCACAATTATTTACAGTGCAAAAATTGACCATTTTGGTGGTTTTTAACAGGTAAGAAAGTACGTGTTTCATGTGTGAACAGTGTATGTCGGAGGCTGCCATGTCCTCCAGATGGATTGAGCTGCTCCGTGCGTCACGCCCTTTGACCCAATGACCTTACGTGCAACCCCCCCCCCCCCTATAGAAAAGGTGTGAAAGATACGGAGAGGAAATAGAAGAAGTTTACCAAAATGTTGCCTGGTAGGAGTGTATAAGTTACAAGAAGAGATTGGGCAAACTTGGATTGTTTTCACGGCAGCGTCGCAGGCCGAGGGGCGACGTGATTGAAATGTATACTATTATGCAATGCATTAATCGGAATGCAGAACTAACTTCCTCTCTAAAAGATGCTGTTTCACAATGCACTAAAGGCCACGTCCTGCTGGCAGAAATGGTTTAATTTTGGATGTGCTCAGCATGAGCTTGGAACCTGCAGAAAGCTTGAAATGTAAAATTGCATCTTTTAAAAGTTGCTATTATGGGCTCTACTTGTATTTGTCTATAAAGTTACAGATGTTAGTATTTGAGGACCTGATTTGATCGTTAGCATGTTGCGTAATTGAATGAAAGCTTTTATTATTAAAATACAATGCACCACTGACTTAATTTTTATAGGAAATGTTACTGAAACTTCTACTGACAGTCTTGTTTTTTTAAATTGAAAATTCTTACATGAATGGAAGGGTTAAGATTGTGGAGATCATCTTACATGTAAGAAAGAATTTTAAACGTGAAGTAGCTGGACAAAAAGTCGGTGTCAGTCATCCAGCTAAGATGAAGGGGACTTGATACATTTTATTTGGCAAAACACAAGTGCAGGAGTGATTCAACGGGTCAGGCAACATCCGTGGAAGGAATGGATAGGTGATGTTTCGGGCCGTGATGCATCTTCACGCTAATAGCAGTAAGGGGGAGCAAGCTGGAAAAGAGGAGGGGGCAGGACAAGGCTTGACACATGATAGCTGGATACAGGTGAGAGGGGCTTGTTAGGCAAATGGGCGGACAAAGGCTTCTACAGCTTCTCTGCCAGGTCAATCCAGATACTGACGACTGAGTGGAAAAAGTTGTCCCTTTTAAAATCTATGCGCACTCGTTTTAGAATCATTTATCCTGGGAGAAAAAAGACTGAGCATTCAGTCATACAGCATGGAAACAAGCCTTTTGGCCCAACTTGCCCATGTCGATGAAGATGGCCCATCCGCATTAGTCCCATCTGGACACGTTTGACCCATATTCCCCTAAACCTTTCTTATCCATGCACATGTCCAAATTACTTTAAAATATTGTTATAGTACCTGCTTCATCTACCTCCTCTGCCAGCTCATCCCATACACCCACCTTGTGTGAAAATGTTGCTAGTTCTGATTAAATCTTTCCCATTTCACCTTAAACCAAAGTCTTCTGGTTCTTGATTCCCCTATTCTGGGTAAAATAATCTGTACATCTACCCTATCTATTCTCCTCATGATCGTATACCCCTCTATAAGATCACCCCCTCATCCTCCTGTACTCCAAAGAATAAAGTCCTAGCCTTCCCAACCTTTCCTATGGTACAGGCCCTCAAGTCCTGACAGCATCCTCATAAATCTTCTCTGCACTCTTTTCAGGTTAACAACATAAAACTGAACAAAATACTCCAAATGTGGCTTTACCAACATCCCAACTTCTATACCTAGTACCCTGAAGGACAATGTGCCAAATCACCCTATCTTGATCACCCTATCTAGCTGTGACACCACAATCAAGGAACTATGCACCTCCACTCTTCAATCCCTCTGCTGCACAACACTCCCCAGACTCCTGCCATTCACTGTGAAGGTCCTGCCCTGGTTTGACTTCCCACAATCCAACATCTCGCACATATCTGCATTGAACTCCATTAACCATTCCTCTGCCCACTTGCCCAACTAATCAAGATCCTGCTATAATTTTTTATAACCATCTTTGCTATCGATGATACCACCCACTTTAGTGTCATCTGCAGACTTTCTAAATATGCCTTGTACATCGTCATATGTTGGAAACAGGCCCTTCGACCCAACTTTCCCATGCCGAACAACATGCCTCATCTATACTAGTCCCACCTGCCTGTGTTCAGCCCATATCCTACTAAACCTATCCTATCCATGTACCTGTCCAAATCATTGACATAAACAACAAACAGCAGTGGGCCCGACACTGATACTTGAGGTACACCACTAGTCACCGGCCCCCTGTCTGAAAAACAACTTTCCACCATCATACTTCCATCCATGAAGCCAATTTTCTATCCAATGGGCTAGCTTTCCCTGAATCCCTTTTCCATGTCCATTATTTTCTTGTACAACTCAATAAGGTCACCCTCAGCATCTACTCTCCAAAGCAAAAAGGCCTGGCCTATCCAACCTCTCCCTATAATTCAAGCCCGTAGTTCAAGGATCTCTACAAGGAACTCCATAGTTTCCTCACCAGCTTCCCACAAGGTCCGAGGAAGTACTTGGTCGGGCCCCAGGGATATATCCATCATAATGCACTTTAAAATCACCAATACTTCCTCTTTGATAATCCATAAACAATATAAGACATCATAACGACTATGCCTCAGTTCCTTGGCTTCCAGAATCTTTTTGGTGTAGTTGGATGAGAAGTATTAGTTTAATATGTCCCCCATCTCTTCTTTGTAGCCATGATTTGTAAGGGTTTTTTTCCCTGGCCATCCCTTTTACTATTAATATACCTGTACAATCTCTTGGGGTTTTTCTTTATCTTGCCTGCCAGCTCCATTTCATGTCTTTTATTGCCTTTCTGGTTGCCTTCTTAAGAGTTCTCCTACACTTGTTATACTCCACAAAGGATTCTGTTGATCACTCTTGAACCTGCCCTACTATTTTTGTCTGTTAACACCCTTGTATAGCATGTTATAAAACTATTATTTAACTTTGTACACATGCCACCAATAAATATCTTGCAATGTTGTACCATTCCCAATGAAGTTTCTAATAGATCCTATTACATTAAATATAAATAAAGTAAAAAATATATTAATTTAATAAAATCCCTATCTCTACAGGAGCCCTGGCAGCTGGAGAATATACTTACCCATTCCAATTTCTTCTACCAGGTAAGCATATATTTGTGTATATTCCAAGTAGTTTTAATATTGCTATTAGAGTAACTATTGCATGGTGTGAAATCTTTTATCACAGAAGACTCCAGTGAGATAAGCCTTTAGCCACATTCTATCTCTAATTAAAATACATTTGTGATAGAATAACACTTAAATCTTATTGCCCTATTCCTGCATCAGCCATTTTTTTCTTAACCTTGGGTGAGGTCAGGTGAGCTACTGTTGCTTCCGAGTGTTTCATACACTTTCTTACTACAGGTGCACAACCTTTTATCCGAAGTTCCAAATAACGAAAAGCTCTGAATACCGGACATTTTTTCGGTCCTTGAAAAAAGGTCCTTGAAAACGTTCACCGAGGGCGGCCCGCAGAGGTGACAGCGGAACCTCCGGTCGGTCCTCGAAGAAAGGGGAACTAAATCCCCATTCATAAAAGAGAAGGTGAGGGTATATTGCGCGGGAGGGTTAATAATTGACAATCTGCTGCTGCCTGCCCGCTGAGTTAAAAAAGTTCCCACGGTAGACTCACGATACACAGTGTATCGTGAGTCTTGCGTGGGAACTTTTTAACTCAGCGGGCAGGTAGCAGCAGATTGTCGCTCCCTTCAGTTTCACCCCACCTACACCCCTCTGCTTCCCGGCCATGTGTGTGACCCCTTCCCTCCCCTCTCCAGCTCCCCGCCCATTGCACCGGCGCGGGGGCTTTGCACTGTCATCACGTCGGAGCCAGTGCCAGTCACCGGAGACGTCAGGACCAACGGGACACCGGCCCCCAGGCCCACTGCAAGCACGGAGATCCCAGAGACCCACAGCCAGCAGCAGCCCAGCCTCGCTCCAACCACAGAGGAACACGCTCCCCGTAGGGACAGAAGCTGATGGTGTGCAAAGTACGTCTTGGTCTTGGGGTTGCGGATGAGGGGGCGCAGCTCGGGCTGTGACGTCTCCGGCCACCCCCCTGTACAGGAGCTGAGACTGGGAACTGTGGGGTTGTTTGCAGTTGCAGAGGGAGGGGGTAGGGGCGGTACAGTTCCCGGTCTCAGCTCCATTCTAGGGGGTGACCGGAGACGTCAGGACCAACGGGACACCGACTGCAAGCACGGAGATCCCAGAGACTCACAGCCAGCAGCAACTCTAGCCCAGCCCCGCTCCAACTCCAGAGGAACCCGGGTTGCGGATGAGGGGGCACAGCTCGAGTTGTGGGCGAACTGCCACTTGTCGCTGTAGCGGCGCATCGGGGAGCGGGTTCTTGTTGGTCCTGATGTCTCCGGCCGTCCCCCTGGACAGGAGCTGAGAGACGTCAGGACCACCAGAAGCCGCTCCCCGATGGGCCGCTACGGCGACAAGTGACAGTTCGCCCACAGCCCGAGCTGCGCCCCCTCATCGGGACACCGACCCCCAGGCCCACTGCAAGCACGAAGATCCCAGAGACTCACAGCCAGCAACAACTCTAGCCCAACCCCGCTCCAACTCCAGAGGAACCCGGGTTGCGGATGAGGGGCTGCAGCTCGGGCTGTGGGCGAACTGACACTTGTCGCCGTAGCGGCCCATCGGGGAGCGGATTCCTCTGGAGTTGGAGGGACAGGGAGACACAGCGGCTTTTGAGAATGGTGGGCAATCACTTTAAAAGTTCTGCCCACACAGTCAGTACACCTCTCCTACACTTGTCTCCCGCACTAAGATCATCTCGTAGAGAATGATCCCAGCCTAACCCTCCCTATTCTCTCCTATTCTGCAAGAAAAAACTACATTGAAGACTCAACCTCGCGATTGAGTAACTGCCGGGATCGAGGCGCAAACTCGCGACCTTGCGGATACGAGCCGAGCACTCTACCACTACGCTAAAAATCTTCCATTCCGAAAGCCGAAAAATTCTGAATTACGAAAAGTGTCTGGTCCCAAGGCTTTCGGATAAAAGGTTGTGCACCTGTACCTTCAAATTATGAAACACTAGTTTCATATTCTCTGGATCTTTTCAGGTCACCTATCTATCTCTGTCTGCGCTTCATCACATTCTGCAATTCTGACATTGGAAGGGATTAAATATCACTGAAATTTGTTCCAAAAAAAATTATGTCTTTGAATAAACAAAGCTAACTGTCCTCTCTTCACAAAGCGATCTCAGTTACCTTGTTCGGCCTGGACTAATCCAAAACCATTGTCCGTGAACAAGATCACTATCAAGTACTAACTCAACAGGTTTTGGTTATTCCCTCACGAAAAGAGAGGGGAATGGTCTATGCTTAGCAGTTCCAGAACATTTGCACAGAACAAATAGGAGGAACTTAAGGAACTTCAGCTGACTATCACGTCCGTATCTCTGTCCCCATGTGTCTGTCAAAATGCCTCTTAAACATTGCTATCATATCTGCTTCAACCACCTAGCCAGGCAGTGTGTTCTCGGCACTTACCACTCTGTATAAAAGAAAGAACAAAAAACCTGCCTCGCACATTTTTTAACATCTCACTTTCAGTTTAAATCAATGTCCCCTCGTATTTGATATTTGTACCTGGGGGGGAGCGATGTTGGCTACCTGTCTCTCAAAGTTTTATATACTTCTATCAGATCGTTCTTCCACTGCAACATGACTTCGCAAATTTTGTCCTCAATGCCCCAACTTTTGAAAAATATAAAAGTGGATAAGTCTCCAGGTCCTGACAGGATATTCCCTAGGACATTGAGGGAAGTTAGTGTAGAATTAGCCGGGGCTATGACAGAAATATTTCAAATGTCATTAGAAACGGGAATAGTCCCCGAGGATTGGTGTACTGCGCATGTTGTTCCATTGTTTAAAAAGGGTTCTAAGAGTAAACCTAGCAATTATAGGCCTGTTAGTTTGACTTCAGTGGTGGGCAAATTAATGGACAAGATACTTAAAGATAATATATATAAGCATCTGGATAAACAGGGTCTGATTAGGAACAGTCAGCATGGATTTGTGCCTGGAAGGTCATGTTTGACTAATCTTCTTGAATTTTTTGAAGAGGTTACTAGGGAAATTGACGAGGGTAAAGCAGTGGATGTTGTCCATATGGACTTTAGTAAGGCCTTTGACAAGGTTCCTCATGGAAGGTTGGTTAAGAAGGTTCAACTGTTGGGTATAAATGCAGGAGTAGCAAGATGGATTTAACAGTGGCTGAATGGGAGAAGCCAGAGGGTAATGGTGGATGGTTGTTTGTCGGGTTGGAGGCAGGTGACTAGTGGGGTGCCTCGGGGATCTGTGTTGGGTCCTTTGTTGTTTGTCATGTACATCAATGATCTGGATGAAGGTGTGGTAAATTGGATTAGTAAGTTTGCAGATGATACCAAGATTGGGGGTGTTGTGGATAATGAAGAGGATTTCCAAAGTCTACAGAGTGATTTAGGCCATTTGGAAGAATGGGCTGAAAGATGGCAGATGGAGTTTAATGCTGATAAATGTGAGGTGCTACACCTTGGCAGGACAAATCAAAATAGGACGTACATGGTAAATGATAGGGAATTGAAGAATACAGTTGAACAGAGGGATCTGGGAATAACCGTGCATAGTTCCTTGAAGGTGGAATCTCATATAGATAGGGTGGTATGCTAGCCTTTAGAATCAGAGCATTGAGTATAGAAGCTGGGATGTAATGTTAAAATTGTACCAGGCATTGGTGAGACCAAATCTGGAGTATGGTGTACAATTTTGGTCGCCCAATTATAGGAAGGATGTCAACAAAATAGAGAGAGTACAGAGGAGATTTACTAGAATGTTGCCTGGGTTTCAACAACTAAGTTACAGAGAAAGGTTGAATAAGTTAGGTCTTTATTCTCTAGAGCGCAGAAGGTTAAGGGGGGACTTGATAGAGGTCTTTAAAATGATGAGAGGGATAGACAGAGTTGATGTTGATCAGCTTTTCCCTTTGAGAATAGGGAAGATTCAAACAAGAGGACATGACTTCAGAATTAAGGGACAGAAGTTTAGGGGTAACATGAGGGGGAACTTCTTTACTCAGAGAGTGGTAGCGGTGTGGAATGAGCTTCCAGTGGAAGTGGTGGAGGCAGGTTCGTTGGTATCATTTAAAAATAAATTAGATAGGCATATGGATGAGAAGGGAATGGAGGGTTATGGTATGAGTGCAGGCAGGTGGGACTAAGGGAAAAAAGTTGTTCGGCCCGGACCTGTAGGGCCGAGATGGCCTGTTTCCGTGCTGTAATTGTTATATGGTTGTATGGTTATAATGAAGGCAAATATGCCATGGTTTTTTCTAACCACCGTATCCACTTGTTTTGCTGCTTTTAGGGAACTATGGTCCTGCACCCCAAGATCCCTCTGTACATCATTGCTCTTAAGACACCTACCATTTACTATGTACTATATTTCTTGCATTTAACTTCCGAAAATACAACATCTCACACCCTTTAAGCCAATTAATAAATGTTGATGTTGCATATGCAATTTTTTTTAATCTTCACTCTCAACTGACATTTGGAATGTTTGGCTATCAGTGGTGTCACCATCGACAAAGAACAATGTGATATTAAGTTTTTTTTCATTACGAAACAAGTGGTCAGGGTCTGGAAGACACTGCCAATTTAAGTAGTGGGGGCAGGTTCAATCGTAGTATTGCAAGTGAAAGCGATAGAAGGGAAAATTTACAAAGCTATTGGCGGGTGAGGGGGAAAAGGAATTCAAGGACTGCCTGGATTCCTTTTGCATAGATCCAGCATTGGATCAATTGACTGAATGGACTCCTTCTGTGCTGTAACCTTTGTGATTCTACAAAAACCTGCTGGGATGAGGTTCATTGTTATGCAAGTATTTAAATATATCGGCATGATTTACAGCGCCACAAGAGCAGATCAAATCCAAGCAGAGATCAACTAAGATCTCGGGCTGTGATATTAAATTGGGGTAGATTTAAGGGTTCTGTAACAGCATGCTTTGAAATGAACTTGACATCTATGCTTTTGAATTTTTTTTCCAGTCCAATATTCACTTACATTTTTGCGCAGTGAGCACCTGAGTTCCTGATCTTCAATGTTGTTTTTTGAAGATAATTACAGAATGGTTGCTGGTCAATAAATGCTCCAGATAGTCACTGTGACAAAATTGTGTGGAGGGTGATTCACATGCATTGATTTAATGAGTCTCCCAAGTTCCTGCTTGGTCACCCAAAATTCATTCTAAGCCTTGTAGGGTGCAGCAGTTTGGAGGAAAGTATTTTCCGAAATTATTATTTTTTTTTTTGTTAGGCAAAATCTCTCTTCTCTATTTCCATCTGCCCACCTGACCTCCCTTATTTGGTTGCATGCATATCTTCCTTTCCTATCAGATTCCATTATCTGCAGCCCTCTTTTGCCTCCACCTATCTCCTCCCAGCCTCTGCTGATATCTCCACCTTTCCCTGCTTCACCTGACTCCATCTGCCAATGACATTCACACCTGAATCCACCTATCACTTGCCAATTCTTCCTTCAACCCTCCCTCTCACCACTTTATACTTGCTATCTTCCCTCTACTCTTTCAATAAGGAGAGACCTGACCCAAAATGCCGACTGTTCATTTCCCTCCACAAATGCTGCCTGACCCATTTAGTTCCTCCAGTAGAATGTTTGTCACATTAAAAACAATTTTCTAATTTCATATAACCTTGAATTATATTTTGAAAAAGGATGTAATAATTGTGTTCACTAAAAGGCTGAATTACGCCCATTTAATTTCTGTATCTTTTCTTCCAAAGCAACAATTCCTACTTCGTTTGAAGGTTTATTTGGGAAGATAAGTTACCGCATCAGGGCTACAATAGAAACTACACGATTCTCCAAAGATTATAAAACTGAGAAGGTCTTTTATATTCTTAACCTGCTCAATCTGAATGAGATCAATGATATTGAGGTAAATGGATTGTCAGCATGTTCGCAATTGTGTCAATTCCTCTTAATTTATATACTGATAAATGGAAATGTATTCCTGTAACCTTTGTTGTTCCAGAGAGAGCAGGTTTTTTTTGTGCAAGTTGTCAGTAAACTATATCGATATGGCCATTGAGAACCATTGATTTTAAAGTAAACTGAAAAGATCCAAAGCCTATATGATAACTATACAAACTACAAAAAAAAGTATTATTTTCATGGGTTAGTTTCAAACGTTATTGCACCTTCACTGTGTATTTTAGGGTGTTTAGGAGTTAATTGGATTAGAAATACAAATTTTGTAGGATTTAGTTGGATTAAAACTACAATTTTTCAAGTTTTATGACAGTTATCTGTGTTGTTATTGTCTCAGCACTACTTCCAAAAAGGTTTGAATGTTTTGTTGGGGTTATTTACACTTCACACATCCTAATAGTAGCACCATATAAAGCCATAAAACATATGAGCAGAATTAGGCCATTCGGCCCATCAGAATATAGAAATGATACCAAGATCTTATTGTTGCTTTCTCTGACCAGAAGAATTGGGGATTGGCACACATTGGGTTGTGTAGAGATCAAGCCCTATGTATATCTTAACATTTTCTGGACCACTGTTGCCTCTCCATTTCTTTGCCACTGTTATTATGACAGTTATGATGTGCCTGCAAAGAGTTTTAATCCCAGATCCTCATTTGGTGTGATGGTTCAAGCTTGAAAGGAAGGAATCTGGAGCTGACTATCTCTATCAGTAACCTGATTCAAAGCTTCATAGTTTGGCTTGATTCTCTGTGCAACCTATGAAAGTTATATCTGCTGGCAGGGGATATGGGGAGAAGGCAGGAATGGGGTACTGATTGGGGATGATCAGCCATGATCACATTGAATGGCGATGCTGGCTCGAAGGGCCGAATGGCCTACTCCTGCACCTATTGTTTATTGTCTATTAACTCATTCCGTAAAAATACTAATTTGTTGAACATTTTTTTTTCTTACCAGCAACCAAATATTGCAACGTTGACCAAGAAGTTTAGCTACTTGATTGTGAAAAGTGGGGTTATCATCTTAACAGTGAGCACTGATCTGAAAGGATACACCTCAGGACAGATCATTCATCTTACTACAGCAATCCAAAACAAATCTGGGAAGGATATAGGTAATATTGTCGCCAGTCTCATCCAGGTAATTTCTACTGAATTCTAAGCTCCACAGACTGTCTTTACTGAAGTGACTATTCTGCCTCAAATATTAAAAATGTTAATAAATGCAATTTCCATTTACGGGAGCATTGTCAAACGAAAAATAAATGTCAAACCACGTAAGAAGCTACTTTGGGCAGATATTTTGGAAGAGAATTCAAGTTCCTGGCCTTCAGGCTGAGGCATACCTGCCACCAACCCAGGGTTCTTCTGCATATCCGGGGAGTTTATCGGTCTGTGAGATATAACAACTACAGGAAATAAGTGGGGCAATGAGTCTGGTGGGAATGCTCTAAAAACTGGCATAAACACAATAGTTTAAATTAACTTCTGTGTCATGAGAACATTTGGGAACTAGAACAATAAATAGGAACGGGGTAGATCGTACAACCCTTCATGCCTGATATGACATCCAAGTAGATCAGGTTGTTATGATCCTGGCTTTGGATCCACTTGTTTGTCTGTTCTCCATTTAGCGAATTTGTATATCTCCAATAATCTTTGACTCCAATACAGACCAAAGAGCTGCCTCTGTCAGCCTTCAATGTATTTGTGGAATCGCGGATAGAGAATTCCAAAGGCCCATGGTCTTGGGAGCAAAAAAAAACATTCCTCGCCTTAAAGAGCTAATGACTTATTCAGAAGCTATGGCTCAAAGTTCCAGTTCTCCCCGCAAATATCTATCCTGTTAAATCCCCTTTGGTAGCTTGTGTTTCACTCGAGCATATCTTCTGAAGACCCATCAGAAGTTACTTTGGTAAATGCCAGTACCAGCAGGCTTTTCTCCTCCAAATACATGCATACAGGTCAGTGTGCCGTTTGCCTGAATTCCGATTTAGCCGTATCCTCTTCAGCAGTAATGAGCTTCCTGTTGTCCATTACAAGGTGACAAGGCTTCCAGGCAAATAATGACACCAAATGGAGGGTCATTTTCTGAACGACTCCATTAATCCTTGCATATACTGATGACTTGACATGCATCATCACATTTAACTTAAATTACTCAACGGGAATATTATCTGCACATTCCTAAACTGGCCAGGTCTTCAATCCTTCTTTTATACAATTACTTTCAAAACTTTTGTGTTCTTCTATCCAGTCAAGTTATTGTGGTTCCTCTATAAGTAAATTAATAGTCTTATTTTATCGATTGTTTCACCTTTCCACTGATGATGACTCATACACGAATCAATCAGGCAGACACCACATCTATTTCTTTACCTTGAGAGCTGCGGAACAAGCTTTCAGCATATTATCTTTACATAGCCTCTGATTGCTCAGCCACTTCTACAATCCAGATACAACAATTACATATCCTCTCCATTGTTCATGTCCTCGGCCCCAAGTCTTGGTCTTGGGGAAAGCTATCCCCAAACCAAGCTGTGATGCAACTCAACAGTATACTTTTTAATGTATGGTGAAGTTTGAGTCTGGACACATGCCAAATGTCCTCAGTCTCCTCAGGAAATATAGGCCTTCTTGGCTGACACATCAGTGTAGTTGATCCATGACAGATTGTTGGTAACAGACAGTTGGGGAGATCTGTGCAGAACAGGGCCTCGCGAGTCATCTGGGGGCTGCCAACCATTGTGAGGAATCTGCTACTCTCAATGACATGTAACCATATAACCATATAACAATTACAGCACGGAAACAGGCCATCTTGGCCCTACAAGTCCGTGCCGAACACTTATTTTCCCCTAGTCCCATCTACCTCCACTCAAACCATAACCCTCCATTCCTTTCCCGTCCATATAACTATCCAATTTATTTTTAAATGATAAAATCGAATCTGCCTCCACCACTTCCACTGGAAGCTCATTCCACACAGCTACCACTCTCTGAGTAAAGAAGTTCCCCCTCATGTTACCCCTAAACTTCTGTCCCTTAATTCTGAAGTCATGTCCTCTTGTTTGAATCTTCCCTACTCTCAATGGGAAAAGCTTATCCACGTCAACTCTGTCTATCCCTCTCATCATTTTAAAGACCTCTATCAAGTCCCCCCTTAACCTTCTGTGCTCCAAAGAATAAAGACCTAACTTATTCAATCTTTCTCTGTAACTTAGTTGTTGAAATCCAGGCAACATTCTAATAAATCTCCTCTGTACTCTCTATTTTGTTGACATCCTTCCTATAATTGGGCGACCAAAATTGTACACCATACTCCAGAATTGGTCTCACCAATGCTTTGTACAATTTTAACATTACATCCCAACTTCTATACTCAATGCTCTGATTTATTGAGTGACCAGTGATCTCTGGAAACTCACTCATTAAGATCGCCTCTCATTCCTCGTCTGTCCAACTTAAATACTCCCAACGCCTCTACTTCCTTGGAAGGCTTAGGAAGTTTGGCATGTCCCCTACAACTCTCACCAACATCTACAGAAGCACCATAGAAATAATTTTATCAAGAGGCATCACAGTTTGGTTTGGGAACAGGTCCATCCAAGACTGCAAGAAATTGCAGCAAATTGTGGACGCAACCCAACCATCATTCAAACCAAACTCCCTTCTATTGACTAAATTAATTAAGCCACTCCCTCTTCTCCCCCCTCTCACATCAGGCAAAAGACATAGAAGTGTGAAAACGCACATCACCAGATTTGGGGACAGTTTCTTCCCAGCTGTTATCAGGCAACTGAATCATCCTGCCACAATCGGAGAGCAGTGCTGAACTGCTATCTACCTTTTTGGTGACCCTCGGACTACCCTTTACCTTGCACTAAACGTTATTCCCTTATGTATCTATACGCTGTAAATGGATCGATTGTAATCATGTCTTTCTGCTGACTAGATAGCACGTAACAAAAAAGCTTTTCACTGTACCTCGGTACACATGACAATAAACTAAACTGAACTGAACTGAAACTGGTCTTTGTGAGGCAATACCCTCATTGACAGTTTCCCTAAACAGCATCGGTTAATCTTGTTAAACCAAAACAGGAAATGGGGCTCCCATTAGTTGAGCAACATCTATATTACTTTCAAACTTCCTCGCCCTGCAATAAAAGGCCAACAATCTATTTTTTTCCCTCATTACTTAGTATAGTGACAAGTTAACTTTGTATTTGATTGTAATCGTAACCAGATAACTTGATTATTCTCTCTGTTTGCAGCCAATATTCAGGTTTTGGTCCTCATAATAGTGCACACTTTTATCCAGAATCTTGGACAGTGGTTAAGCAAGGTTAGTTAAAGGTATAGGGAGAGCAGAACCACAGAGGGCAATAATTTTAAAGTAATTTAATCTGGAGTAAGTGCAGACCAAAGATTCACCGTATGATAAAGGAACAAGCATTGCAGCAGAGTTTTGGATGACGTCTTGATTTCAGAGATCTAAATGAGGGAGGCCAACTAGGAATGAATTGGAATCATCAAGGGTGGAGGTAATAAAGCCAATAATAAGTCTTTCATTGCCAGAGGAGCTGAGGCTGGAGTCTGGTGTTATGACAAGTGATCTTGAAAATGTATGAGAACCAAGGCAGGAGGGATCATATTGATGCTAAAGCATTGAACAGACGGGTTCAGTTTCATTCATTAGCTAGGGAGAAGAAAGGAGTCGTCAAGGGAACTGAGTTTTGATACCAAGAACAATTGTATCATTTTGTGCAATATTTACTTTGGGAAAGATTTTTGTTCATTCAGTGTAGAGTTTCAACCAAACAGTCTGACAATCTAATAACGAGATCATTAGATATGCTGAAAGCAAACTGAGACCTTGTAACGTCAGACTTTCCTTCAATGCTTAGTGTTTAAACATTTGCAAAGTTCAGAAACCATTAAAAAATAGAAACAATTAAAAGCTTTTCAATACTTAAACTTTATAAAATTGTGAAATAATAACTCAATGAAGTGATTTAAAAATTCTGCCGAATCGTCAAGCCTTTTAAAATAGGTTGATTGATAAAAGTAAGATGCATGGGATCCACAGTGACTCGTTCGTTTGGATTCAAACTGACTCAGCCATAGAATACAGACGGCAGAGGTGGAAGGGTGTTATTCTAACTAGAAATCCATGATCAGTGATCTGTCCTTAGACCTCTTGTTTACGATGTATATAAATGATTGGGACGTAAATATAAATGTGTTATTTAGTAAGTTTGCAGACCATACCAAAATTGGTGGAGTTGCAGATAGTGAAGAAGGCTGTCAAATATACACCAGAATTTAGATTGGTTACAGATATGTGGAGAAACGGCAGATGGAGATTAATTCGACCAAGTATGAGGCATGCCTTTTGAAAGGATAACTATATGAGGAAAGTACACTGTTAATGGCAAGATTTGTAACAGCATTGATGTACAGTGGGATCTTATGGTCCAAGTCCATTGCTCCTGAAATTTTGCAACACAAGTTTACAGAGTGTAAAGAAAGTGGTAATCTGTTCCCATATATTCCCATTAATTAGTTTACACATTTGGCTTCATTTATGTGAACCTTTTGAGGTCATTGCCATTGCAGCCCAAATTAATAAATGACTGCATAAGCAGGTTCCTTTTCAGCATTTTACTGTAACAAACAAAAACATAATCTCATTTTTCTTTCATAGCTTTCGGAGTTATTCTATGATTTAACGTTATTGCTTGTGTGTTGTTGGAATTGTATTCTGTATCATAGGAACTCCAGTTTTTGAAGGAGTATATTGGAACATACTGTCTAATTAAATGTCTTGCCATTTTGTTTCAGAAAGTTACCTATAAATCAAAGCGAATAATCTATGACCTACGGACAATTGCAGAGGTTGAAGGATCAGGGGTAAAGTCTTGGAAACAAGCAGAATGGAAGGAGCAGATCATTGTGCCGCCATTACCTCAGTCGTCTCTGCATGGCTGTAATTTAATACAAGTAGATTATTTCATTCAGGTGAGGACAATGTTATTGTTTAATATCTAATATCCATATGGAACCACTTTTCATCTTGCCCTCTTCACTGAAACAAAAACAAATGAATACATATGAGATTGCCAACCGCAGCACTAGCTATATAAATACATGAAGCTTCAGCGTACAGCAAGAATGACTGGGAGTTACAGAGCATACTTAAAAAATAAAGCAGCAAACAGGCCAGCATAGCAGATATTAGGAGAAATGCTTGACTGCAGAAGTAGGTTTAAGTGTCTTAAAAGAGGACAAAGGTAGCAAGCTGAAGTGGATTGAGAAGGGAATTCCAAAGCTTAAGATCTCGATGGCTGAGGGGTATGCGTTGGTGAGGCCAGTGTTGGAGAGATGTAGAGGTTTTTATGGTGTGTGTGATGTGAGGAGGTGATGAGCAGGTCAGGCTGTGATTCAGAACACAGTTCTAGGGTCTTAATGTCTGGCTTTGTGGTGAACTGTATTTGGTGAATATAAAGATGCACGCACCAGATTTCGAGAGGAAGGCACTCGGAGAAGCAGCCAGCAGGCGTTTTAGATAGTGTTACAATGATCACACCTAAAATAATCAGCAGAATGGATGAATATCTCAGAACCCCATGTGAGGTAGAGGCAATAGGTTTCCACTTAGTTGGATAACAGAAACAACGCATTGAAGGATGTTGGCAAGGTCAAATGTATGATGTAATGCAGGTCAAGAACGAGGTTGGTTAGAATTGGTTATTATCATTGACTGTTATCTGCAGTGCATTGTCCAAAATATCAGTCCTATGTATTCAATTAGATATGAATTGTAAAGTTATAAATAGCTTTAAAAATGTTGATTTAAAATAATGCAATTCTTTGTGCTGTGATAGGATTTGTAGTGAGGAAATCACTAAATATTGTCTTTGTTCAATGTGTAATTGCAAAGTTTCCAACATGAGTAGCCCAATCATGCAAGCTGTTTTGAGTTACTTTGCCATTTTGATTACCTAATTTTTCCTTGGTTTAATTACGTTATTAATTTTAAATCGCTTTTAATTTTGTTCAGTTTATTCTTAGTCAAGCCTTTAGTCTCTACATACGCTGCTGTATTTTGTAGAAATTGGAAAGATGAACAATCAGCAGTCATTGTATTTCATGAGTGGATGTAATGAATGACTTTTTATTATGAAAAGCTCCACTTTTTGGATAAATTATTTCAAATTGCCACTCTTACTTCCACCCTCCACTCTCCAAAACCTTGCTCTGATCACTTCCTACTATTATCAACCTATTGCCCGCCTCCCAATGACACCCACTAATGTTGCAGTCTGTACAATCTTACCGAGTCTAACATTCATTTTCCACACGACTTAGAACGTGACAACAAACTTACCTTGAATATCACTCAATTAGCTGCCTCCCTACTGGTGTTTCTGATAATGTACAAGTCAATTATCATCTACCTTGATCATTTATTTGACCATTCTCCTCAAAAACTGTAATATTTCTTCCCATCTGCTATACAAATTTTCATCGATAGCTTTACACCTGGTCCATTGGATATAATACTAAAGTCTACTGACTTTCATTTTTTTTTTAAAGGTTGATCATAGAGGGCATAATTTTGCAATTTTCCCTGCCCAAGACAACTTTGCTAGTATTAGGGAATTGAATTGAAACAGAGCTTCCAAACCCATGCTCCCAGCAGCTTTTTCTAACCACGAAAATCCAATCGGTACACAATTATACTAATATGCTTTGGTCGGTCACACCAGTACGTTGTTTCATAACTAAATGCCTTATGTCAATCGTACTTATAGGATTAGCCAATTGTAAGAGCCGGTTTATAACAATTTTGGAGATTGACTGGTAATTACTAGCAGGATTGAACAATCCATTGGTAGAGTAATTGGGCTGAGTACTGAAGGCACAGTAGCCAGAATGGAACCCTGTTCCCAACAGGCAGTCTAGTCTCTCTGGTACTGTTCACTGCAGCAACATTTTCAAGATTATTGAATGTTATTCTTATTTGTACCGCATCACACATTGCTTTCACTTTTCCAATGTTGTGCTATTATAATATAAGGATATTGGGATGAGGATAGGTGATCGTGAGTGGGATATTTGTTATACTGTTTGTATTGGGAAGGGTGATTATAGGGTGATGGGTTGTATAGATGACTAAGATACTGTATAGTATATGTGGGTTTTTTTCTTTTCTTTTTTATTTTTTGTCTCTTTTTTGTATGGCTTTGTAAATATTTGATTAGTGTATAAATGTAAATAATTTGGTGTACATATAGCTGCTGGCGTACATATGGTGTACATCTATTAATATATAAAACTCAAATCCGTCCGCCTGCAGTACGGATCCCTTCCTGCCTTTTGATTCGTTGACGGCTGCTCCTTCCTATCAGCTTCCAACACACTTCGAAACAAAGTTGCAAGATAGGAACACTGAACTTTTCACTGCTGCAGCAGGCAGGGGAGGTGTCAATGGATTTTTTTTTAAAGAGGCAGGGCAGTGCTGGAATCTTACTTTTGAGAACGGCTTCAGTTCCATTGGAGGAGACGGGTGCATGGTGGAATATTGGGTTGGGGGATCACACCATTGGGGGAGCAGACCCAACGGGTCTGCACTTGGTCTAGTATAGCTGCTAAATTTGTATAAGATAATTATAAGCAGTTGAATAAGGGGTGGGAATTAATAAGCTTTGACTTCTTCCTGCTCCTTTTCGGACACATCCGATTTCATTTATTTATAGATATTGTTTATATTCTTTATAAATATTCTTGTTTTGTTTTTTGTATGCTGTTTCACACTTGCTTTTTATTCTTTTATTCTGTTTGAAATAAAGAATTAAATAAAAAATAAAATAAATAATAAATTATTATAATATTATATAATCTAGTGAATCCAGTGCGTTTAGGTTTATTATATTACATGTACAGAGGTATGGTGAAAAGCTTTATTTTGTATGCTATCCAAACAGATCAGATATACCGTAAATAGATACAATCAAGTCAAACTGAAGTACAATAGATAGAGCAAAGGGGAAGTCTAAAAGGAATGTGGAAAATTTAAAAGCAGGGTAAACATCACCCGATGATGCTGAGCATTCTGGATTTCCAACTAGGCAGAGAGTGGATTTTTTTTAATCCTACTGTAGTTAATGAACAGGAGTGAAATTGTTTCCGTTTATGTCATTGTGTCCAGCCTCGGAATCTTGTCTGAAGTCCTGACTGAATTTAGCCAGTTTAGCACAAACCAGGAATGAAGGCTTTTTCTTTCATTTCCACTGTAGAACTGGGGTGGGGGATTGCAACCCTCACGTGGTCCACCCTGTTTCTACTACTGCAATCAACCCGACGTGCACAAACAAGATCAAATAGTTGACCTGCAACTTTAGGCTGTGCACGCTGTATGCAAGAAGAAGACTGTAGAACTCTGCTTGAATATGATACTGCTTAAAGGAATGTGGTAAAACTGGAGTTAAAACAAGACCGTTTTTGGTGTTTTGCAGGTTTCTATCCGATCGCCAGAAGTTTTGGTCAGCCTGCCCATGTACATTGGCAATATTGCAGTCAACAGTCCACCGCTGACTCCATCAGGGCAACCACAGCCTACTGCAGGGACAGTGCTACCCACAGCTCCTCCAGCCGAGGATGTTGGGGCAACAGGGTACCAGCCCATGGATAGCGTCATTCTCCCAACCAAAAGCCACTCTCAGCAGCAGACTTTGTCGCCTCATGCTTTTAGCTACACGTCGGGCTTTGAAAGCGATGCCAGTGGACAGATTCCTGGTCCCAGGCTATGTATTTCAACTGGTGCTACTGTCCCATACTATGCAGATGGACCTGTTGTTGCAGATCTCACCGAAAATCCTCTCATTTTACCTCCCGAGTACAGTATGTGGGCCCAGCCGTACGGTGAGTTGTCTGCCGCTTATTATTAATCCAAAGTACGTGCTGCTATCTATAGGTGTCTATTTTAAAATTTTGCTGAATAAATGGTGCTTTAATAAATATGGGCCGAGTTATAAATTTGTTACTTCAGATATTAGCATTTTGTGTTTTTTTCTGAATGTTTGAAAGCCTCAAATATTTGAATTTGCTGCTTTTCAAATCTGAAAGCAGCAGGCTACTTGCAGATTTGAAGGATATATAATTTGATTGTTATCTTTTTAACAGAGCCTCCCCCAACATATGAAGAGAGTTGCAGCAGTGCTAATTCCAGCATGAGTGCAGGAAACTAATTGGCAACAGACTTCATAGATGTACTACTGTTTGTGCACAGAAATGCCTTTAGTGATGTTTTACTGAAAAACACAGCCTGACTTTACTGAAGCACCACTGCAAATGCATTCTGAAGTTTGAAGAAGTTGATATTTTGTTATTACGATGTACTATCAACACTTGCAGATATTTCTCCAGCTTTGAATGCTATGTGCAATGTCTGCCTATTTACTGCTCATTTGCTGGGGGCAGGAACTATTGTTGCTGTTAACAATCTGTGTTCACCTTTCTTACGAGTATTTTTGGGATGAAGAGCATCGAAGGGTGAAAGTATAAATATAACAGGCCACCCTCCAGTTTCATGTATATAAATATAGTTTTCTGTTGAACAGCTCCACCCTATTATAGACTGTTAATTATTCAGTCTAGTTGTATAGAACAAGTTGAAAATATAAGACAACTCTGAGCCTTAAGAACCGTGAAGTGATGATGCTTGCGCCTTGATTTTGCTTGTTCGGGTGAAGGGATAGCTGCGATTGTAGATGGTTTATATGCAATAGAAATTCAATCCCAATTCTGTTCAAGTTTGAGCAGTTTATATTTAACTATGTAGTAGGTTATGTACATCGCAGGCTATTGTAACGAAGCTTATGTATGCTGGTCTTTGGAAGGACCAATACTAACCAAAATGCATTAAGGATCCTTTCACCTTGAAGTGTTATGTTGCACCTTTTCTATAGATTATTTCCTGAAAGAGAGAGATCCATATCCATATTTGCTGTATTTATGTTGTATGTTTGCTAAAGTTGTAGCATCATTTTTAAACTAGCACGTAAAAATGGCAAGTTCAAAATCCTGTATGAGTTACTTCATTTTATAACTTAGGCCTTATTGAAGTCAGAGGAAAGCCAAACCACTCACTGGAATGTTTACTTAATGCATCTTTTTTAACTACTGTATTTGTAACCTTCAGGATTTTTTAATGTGCACATGATGAAGTGCTATATAACATTTAACCTCAAGCACAGGTTTAGTACTGAAATATATTTTCATGGTTAAATCAAGAACGCTGCAGTCTGTTGCAAGTCACTTCTTGTCTGTAAATGTTTTCTCTGAGTTAATTTCCCTTTTTATTAATGTCTATAAAGTGAGACTGTGCATTTAGATACAGGAAACCTGCGAGCATGTCAACCTAATTTTTCATATGATGCATAGAGTTTGAATATACGTAATGTTGCTATTTTGAACACGTCCCTATGCAAGCTCTTGATTAGCTCGTGCTGCAATTCCACTGTGAGTACTTTCCTGCTGGAGGGAAGAGTTTCCAGCAGTACTTTAGGGAACATTTGCAGAAGGACATAGATTTTGGAAAGGGATGGATTGGGAGGAAGCTCGACATTGGCACAACTGTCAGGAATCGCCCTTAAAGAGGATACTATGAATGGAACAGGGACATGGCTGAACCGGAAAACAATTATTTTTACTTGCTGAACACCACTTCGTCCTGTTATTGAACATAGTTCAAGATACACTTATTGCTAAATTCTTATGGAGTGAAACAAAATATAATAATGTTGTGAAACTGGTGATAATAGTGGTCAAGCTCACTCTTACTTTTGCTGCTATTCATGTGTAACAGATCGGTTCTGAATTTCTTCTCGTAATAATTTTGTTAAGACAGATGTGTTCACTGAAGAGTATTTTCCTTTCGAAGGCTGGAACTAATTTTAATCTTTGTATGTATTTTTCAACTTAATTTGCTTACATTTTGTAAGAAAAAAATGAAGGGAACTATGACTTTTTATCAACTATTTGTTACTGTTGGCCCATGATTTCCAACTTTCATGACCTAGTTTCAGATATTTTACTCTTGTATATATCTATTGTCCTGTCTATATACAGGCACAAATTATAAATATTTTTAACTAATTCCAAAGTCGTTTCAGTACATGCATCATGTGGTGATTTGTAGTTCATATTATTGAATTCCATGGATATTAACAGAAATATGTGAAACATTGCTCATGATTATTTTTTTTCTACCCTTATCCCAACATCTCTTGCAGGCATCATATCTAATTATCATAATAAATAAGCAAAGCTTGCAAATGTTTACATTTTTCAATGTCGTAGAAATTGTCCAAGTTATGGGAAAGGGACAGTATTACATAAAATCCATCTTGCTGCCGAATTATTCCACCTATTTTGTCGATTGCACTAATGTGAGCACCACCCCCTGATTTAAAGATGTACTCTGGGAATTTGGGGGGAGGGAGGGGGAATGAAAAGGGCAGTCCTGTGCACTGTTCCAATGGAGTAACTGGATAGAAATTTGAGTTCTGCAGTAAAGCCGTCCAACGTTGATTGGAATCGAGTCACCGATCTGAAGTCCACAAAGAAGGTAGGAGAATTGGTTAGTTGACGTACATAATGATGGAGTGTGCAGCAACATCCTGTACTCTTCAGCAGTGGGTAATCAAGCAGCCTAGGCTGACATGTTAGTACACATCAAACCACTTGTACTTGACTACAGAAGGTGTACAGATAGAACAAACCAAGAGCAAAGAGATGGAGTAAACTATTTGGCCCATCTTGCAAGCCTCTGTGTATTTTCAAAGTGTGCTCTGCAAAAGTGAAATAATCACTTAATAGCCATTTCTTCGAATTATCTATAATAACTGGAAAACATGGTTTATCATTTGAAGCAGATTTTATGAGGGAAAACTCAGGACATGCAGATCTCACAAGAAACTAGTAAAAATTGCAGAATCCCTCGGGTTTGCCCTTGATTGTCCAAAGGAGCTGACCTGCCATGTACTTGGTGTGAGCTGTGATATTCAAGCTTATGTCAGGAATAGTTTGCATATTGATTTAAAGGGTTGAAATTGAAGGTGGCATGGTTAAACGGAGCTAACTTAGGAGAAGACTTCCTTATTTTGAATCGTAATAATGTGGTTCCTAATAAAGACCAAAAGTGTCCAATGTGCTCATTATTTTTTCTTGCATTTGACCACTTCTTTCTTCAGTATCTAGTCTTGGGAGATGTGAGCTAATCTATAGCTGTAGTCACAGTGTCACAGAGCTGTACAGCACAGAAATATGCCCTTTGTTTCAATACATCTATATAGATTTTTTTTATTGTCTATCTTCACTGATCGCATGAATATGCATTAGACCGTATCCATCTATACCTCACTTATTTGAAGTGCCTGTTTAAATGTCTCTTGAGCATAGCGATTGTATCAGACTCCAGGTCCTCTGGTGGTATGTTCCCGATACCAGCCACTTTTTGTGTTTTAAACAAAAAAAAAACCTCCCCTTAAATCTCCTTTTACAATTTCTTTCTCTCACTATAAATCTCTACCCTCTTGTTTATGATACCTCAACCATGGGAAAACTAACTATTTATGCCTCTTATTATTCTATATACCTCAAACAGGCCAGCCCTTCCTCATTTGCTCCAGAGAAAACAAGCCCAGCCTATCCATAACTCTCCATAGATAAAACCCCTCCAATCCAGGCAACTTCCTGGTGAATCTTCTCAGTGCTCTCGCCATTGCCATTATATCCTTCCTTTGGTAAGACAATTAGAACTACACAAAGCACTCTGCCCATCATCATGCAGTATACAAACAGGAGCTTTGACCCATCATGTCTATGGCAATGATTGAGCACTCATCCATCGTAACCCTACCTGGCAAGACTTGGTAATTCAAGTGTCAGTTTAGATGCTTCTTAAATGTTAGCAACACACGACAGGGCTTTCCACATTTTCAGTTCTCGATGCTTTTATTTTCACCAAACCTTTGATTATCCTTGCCATCCAGTGTTCCCTGGACTTGTGGTCCTTTCCCTTCACCCTTTAGCGTATCACATCAGTTTGAATTCCCTCTATTTTGCTTCTCAAAGACTGCCACTTCTCACATGAAGTTTTTCCTGTATATAGCTGCTCCCAGTCTATATTTGCCCAGGTCCTGGCCGTTGCTGCTTGCCCCAGGAGGCCAACACTCCCAAAACTGCGATAGTATCCCATGCAGTATATCTGTTTGAGAGGGGAATGACCACAGGAGACATTTGCACTAACTCCCTATGTCTATTGCTCTTCCTGATGGTCACCCATCAGTTTTCTGCCTCTGCAGCAATTTGTTCTCATTGAATGCCCTGTTCACACTGTACTATGTATTGTTGATCCACTGTGAGTCCACTTCCTGCACTCATCACTGGGGGCACACGATGTATCTGAATTCCTAGATAATGCAGGTTCAAGTTCTACCACCTCATCCTTTGGATTCAGCACTTGGTTATTTCCCCTTTCCTTTTAATTCCAAGTACTAATTCTGCTGGAGACAACCAGTTTTAAACAGCAGCCCTGCAATCTAAAAAATCCCTGAATGGAACTGCAGGTAGAATATGTCCACCTTTGCTCCAGCTGCCTTTACTCCCTCAAGTATCTTTACTTTTACTTCAGTGAATAAAAGTGTTTCTAAAATTGTAGAATTACCCACTGTTGCTCACCAGTCGCCTTCCTCCCCAAAGCCCCTTCACTCACCAAAGTGCGTAGACTACTGTGGAAATTAAGAAATAGTTTTCTGAAACCACCAATTTAAGGAAATGCATTTAATTGGAGTTTAAAATGTTACTCCATATTTGGGTTACTTCAGAGTGACAGAGAAGTTGCTTTTGAATCTTATAATTCGGTGTCAAACAAAAGAACCTGGTAAGATAGGGACACTGCCAAACAATTGACCAATAACTTCTTATTAGTCCTGCAATAATTACATAAAAATCAGAAGTTTGTGGGAAATGTTGTGTTGCACCTTGCCAAGATAATGTGTGCTGCGCTGGAGGATCATCGATCCTAAAATGGTGTTCCTCCCTTCGCATCAAGTCATCTTGCAGAACAGTGTGTGCAATCAGGCCTCTAACTTTCCATTCATGTTTAACAATGAAAACATTTATGTGGGTGAGGAAGGAGATGCAGTAGATCTCTGGATGACGCATTCCACAGTCAGAAGGATTGGCTGCTAAAGAATGGTTGAAATTTACACCAGACATATTAAAAAGGAAATAACTCAACCCTCTAACTGTTTTGCTGCACTCTTAACATCTGTCATTGGGATTGTAGTTAAAAATGTAATCTGGTGGTGTGTGCCTTTATTCGATCTTTGGGATGGCGATAGAAGCATTTGTTCTGAGTTTATGCTGCCTCAATAGGAATGAAAATCGAGTGAAAAATCCAGTAATTTAGATCTTATCTAAACATGCACATTATTCTGTACTTTCAATCTCACAATTTGGGGAAAGGTATTCTGTTCCTACTGTCTTCATGCTATGGGAATTTTAACCACATTTTATTGAGTCACTAATTTTTGTGTTACGCACTGGAGTAAATTATTGCCTTAGCAACATAATGTTATCAGATCCATCCACTAAATTGATAAAGTAGATTATGCAAGTAATTTTACTTCAAAAAACATTTAAAGGAGAGACGGCCGCGAAGCAAGCCAACCACATTTCAAACAAATGAATTTCACAGAATTATTGATTTGTGCTAAATGTATGCGTTGGAAATAGAATATGATAAGTATCCTTAATTTTATCATCCTCCTTTAATTGAAATTATTTCCATCATCGTTGATTTAATATTCTTGTCAATAATAACCATATTTTTTAAATTCCTTTAGCATGCATTTCCTGAGCTATTTAAGTTTGATGTGATTTTTAAAAAAAAGTAAAAGTACCTTGATTTTGCTTGTTTCCAATTTTATAATGAAAAATTACTGTGATTATAATCTGTATTTTGCACAAGCAGTTTTCTGAGGGTAGCATGAATTGTGCCTGTTGCTTTCCAGGTGCAGTGACATGTTCCAATCCATAACACAACCAACTCCTGTGGATCCGTTTGTCCTAATAATTTCTTTATGGATAACTGTGTCCAAAAATCTTCAGTTCCTGCCAAGGTTTGCATGACAATTCCAGAAGGTTAAGTTTTCACGAAATCTAGTATTGAAATATCTTCAATATTCCCCGATGTTTTGTATTTTTTTCACCTAAAAATTGATCTGGGTTTTAACAGGATTCATTCCAATACAACAACGTTTTTATATGCTGTTCAAAAGGGAAATGGCTTTAAATAATGCTGAATCACAATTTCAGCTCATAGCTTTATTAACGTGTTTTTCATCTGGTGATTCTCATTTTTGAACTCTGCATTGATGTATATTTTCCCCTGCGATGTTTTTGTAATAAACTGATATATTGATGCACTTTAGTGTTTTAGATTTTCATGTAATTGTTTGGAAATGTAAATTTAGCAATCAAACAACATACTAATAAAACAAATTTCAGTAATCATGCTGTGACTCTTGGTGAAATCTTATAGAAGATAGAAAGTGCTTTAATCCTAAAATTGCCCTCTAGGAGAATGATGTTTTGGAGTTAATGATGAGCCAACCTGCTAAAGATTGCTTGTTTTTTGTATCAATACCTAAACAAAAGCAGTCCCTCGCGATCGAGGATGACTTGTTTCCGCTTACGTTTTATGGTTCTGAGTAGGAAAATTAGGTCAATGTGCAACCCATCCAAAGATGGGGAATGTGGGTACTAGTTGTGAAATGGTACACTTTTTCCATGACTTATTCCAGGTTTCTATGTGCTCCTGACTTGCTGAGACTTGGTGATTATTGAGTGAAAAGTTCACTCCATGAAGACAGCACTCCTCCAGTTTAGAGGATGTATCTCACTGAGTGCAATGATATCAATGTCAAAAGCACTGGGTACCAAGAGATGACAGCGGAGTGGAGTTCGGAAGTGTCATTGTCCATGAGGGTCCTGACTTCCAGGTCCTGGACTTCGTGAGTGCAAGTTGCTGAGTAGAGCTCTTGTGAACCTGAGGGAGCTATTGCATATCAGCCACCACATCAGCTTCACACCGCATGGTCTTTATCCAGGGGCAAGGGGAACCAAGATGCCTGGAGAGCCAGGACCTGCTGAATGGGTATTAATGTGCACTCCTAAAGATGGCACAATTGCCACCCAAAATGTCATAATTGTCCTTTCAAGAAAACCCTTTCATATCCCTGGATACACCTCCCATTGAAAGCAAACATCAGTGATGATGAAATTCACCACTTCCCTCATTGTGCCAGCACAGCCTTGGCTGCTTGAGGACGGGAGGATTTGAAGACCTGTCAGAAAAATTGAACTATGGTATGGTGGACAGCAGAGATTACTGCTTTCCTACATGTTTCTGAGACTTGGAATTCCTACAGAGGGCATCACAGAGCATTAAAGAACTACCACAAAGCTCAGAATTCATTTGAAGGATTTGTGAACCAATGTTAGTGTCCTCCATGGACATTGCCCCAAACAAAGTTACTCTCTGTCGATCATGCTGGGCAGACCACGCCATTCCCATGTGCAACATCAGACTTCAAAACGGACCCCATTCTGACCTCTGCAGTGGCTGCTGATTACGGGGCATGAGGGAAAGATCCAAGCACAGGCTGGAAGCTTCCCACTGATTCCTGACCCATGACTGATGTTATAGGGAATCTCGAGTCTGCACCAAGGATGCACGTCCTTTGTGGATATTGCAGAAGGAGCGCAACGCTTCTCAAACTGGTGAAGAGTGAAATGTTAAGCCAGAGGGACATTTATAGATGGAAAGATGTGTGGGGCTAGGAGGTTGGGATAGTGGGATAAATAAGTGCATGCCTGTTTGGAAGGGGTGAGATAGGTGGAGGGAGGTGAGGTGGGCGGGTGTTGTTATTCAAAATTGGAAAATTCAATGTCCACATCTCTGGCTTCACCTTTCACACCGCTTCTCTTCTTATCTCGCGCCCTTTTGGCTCCTTGTCTTTTTTGTCCCCTTTCCATCTCTAGCATTTGCCCATCCATTTGTCAATCAAAAAGAAAACACACCCGTATCCACCTATCGCGTGCCAGGCATTGTCCTGCTTCCACCTCTTTTCCAGCCCCCCCCCCCCCCCCCCCCCCCCCCCCCCCCCCTTATTACAATCAGTCTGATCTAGGGTGTAAGAAAGAACTGCAGATGTAACCGAGATGGACACAAAAAGCTGGAGTAACTCAGCAGGTCAGGCAGTTTCTCTGGAGAGAAAGTAGCCTATCCATGTCCTCCAGTGATGCTTGACCTGCTGAGTTCCTTCAGCACTCTGTGCTTTATATATAACAGCAGGTTCTTCGGCTCACAATGTCTGTGTGAACAAAATGCCAAATTAAACTAATTCCCTGCCTGCACATGATCCATATCCCTCCATTCCCCGCATATCCATGTGCTTATCCAAAGGCCACTTAAACACCACTAACATAACTGCCTCCACCACCACCTCCGGCCGTGCATTCCAGTCATCCACCATCCTCGGTATAAAAACATACCCTGCAGATTGCCCTCTCACCTTAAAGCTATGTCCTTTAGTCTTTGACCTTTCCATCCTGAGATGAAGATTCTGCTGTCTAACCTATAATTATATACACTTCTATCAGGTTCCCCTGAGCTTACCAAACACCTTTACTACTCTTTCTATTTTCAGGGAGCTCTGAACTCATGATCCCTCTGTGCATCAATTCTGTCACTGGACTTGCCTTTAATTTCTCAGCCACTTTAGATCTCATAAAACCAGTGTGAAAGCAAACCGTTCTCAACCCAGCACCTTAGACATCGATGCTTTGGTTTTGGTCACAATGCTACACTGGTTACTTTGAAAAGCATTATCTATCCAATGAGTGATTGAAACTTGACTTGAGCTTAAATGGGAGATCTTCGTTGGGTTGGCATGGAGGAGTTGGGCTGAAGGGGCTGTTTCAGTGCTATGTACATAGTGTGACACTGACTCTTAGTTTTGAACCTTTATTACATTTCTGCCGTTCATGTTCAATGTTTTATACACCGCCCTGATCATACCAACTTGCGGTGAATGGGTGATTGATGGTCGACATGGAATTGTTGGGCAGATGGGCCTGTTTCCACACTAACTCTGAAAAAGGCTTTTCCAATGGCAGAGGTGTCTAAGACCCGAGGCCAGGTTCAAGGTGAGGAGTAAGAGGTTTCGACAGGATACAAGGAAGACTTTTATTCACCCACACGGTGGTTGGTGCACTGTCTGAGAGAGAGGAGGAGGCAGGGACAAACTACCTAGACGAGCATGTAAATTACATGGGACTGCATGGACATGGTGGGCCGAAGGGCCTCTTTTTTTGCATTGTGTGACTCAATGAGAACTCATTCTGACGACTATGCCATTTAGTTCTTTCTATTGAGTAAAAACTAAATAGAATAATGGCTGGCATTGAGCAATCTAAAGTGGAAGTTGTCATTTAATACCGGAGTTTGAGTTACAGCTTTGTACCACAGAATAAGTTCGACGTTCCATCTGCACAATAGCAAATTATATCCAAGGCCACGGGAACAATGGCCACACATATGACCTCCTGAACATTACACTAGTTTTCAGTTTGACTCGGAAATTCTGGAAAAGGAACAGATTGTGGCCCTGAGATCTGGGAATTAAAGGTTGGGACTGTTGGATTCTATGATCCGCTGAATAATGCTCCAAGACAAAACTATATAAATAGCCCTGTCATTTTTTGGCAGCAGAGAGAATTCTTAAACCCATCAATTTGTACTGAATTTTAATGCTACCTTCAGATAATTAAATGGTAGTTTCTAACAACTTGTGATATTGAAATTGTCGTGTTAAATCTATGCCACAGTTAGATAATGTTTATTCAGATCCTTGCATTTTAGTTTACTTCTAACACTGTTAAAAATATTTTGTTGTGATGAATCCAAAGGAGCATGAAATCACTGAACTCTCATTTATATGCCACAGCTCATGAATTTGATTAACTTTTTTTTAACCAAATCTAATTTAATGCACAATTCTGGAAATGTGATAATGTTCAGTTTAGGGACAGGATTTTGGGCACATTTATCTTGCAGCATTATTTATACAACGCGGCGATCACCCTTTCAACCACCTCATTCATGCTGACTAGTATCTGTTTCATTTGGATATATTTGGCCACTATCCCTCTACACATTTCCCATCCATGTACCTCTTCAAACTGCCTTTTAAATTCCACTACCTCCTTACGCATATAGTTATAGATAGAGTCATAGAGTGATACAATGTGGAAACAAGTCCTTCGGTCCAACTTGCCCACACCGGCCAACATGTCCCAGCCTCCCTAGTTCCCACCTCCCCGCATTTGGCCCATATCCCTACGAACATTGACAGGACGTAGAAAATAGGTGCAGGAGTAGGCCATTCGGCCCTTCGAGCTAGCAATTCAATATGATCATGGCTGATCATCCAAAATCAGTACCCCGTTCCTGCTTTTTTCCCATATCTGTTGATTCCGTTAGCCCTAAGAGCTAAATCTAACTCTCTCTTGAAAACATCCAGTGAATTGGCCTCCACTGCCTACTGTGGCAGAGAATTCCACAGATTCACAACTGGGTGAAAAAGTTTTTCCTCATCTCAGTCCAAAATGGTGTGCCCCTTATTCTTAAACTGACCCTTGGATCTGGACTCGCCCAACATCGGGACCATTTTTCCTGCATCTAGCCTGTCCAATCCCTTAATTTTTTTAATGTTTCTACAAGATACCCTCTCATCCTTCTAAATTCCAGTGAATATAGGCCCAGTCGATCCATTCTTTCATCATATGTCAGTCCCGCCATCCTGGGAATTACCTGGTGAACCTATGCTGCAATCCCTCAATAGCAAGAATGTCCTTCCTCAAATTAGGAGACCATAACTGCACACACTACTCCAGGTGTGGTCCCACCAGTAGGACCTCCTTGTTCCTAAACTCAAATCCTCTTGCTATGAAGGCCAGCATGGCATTTGCTTTCCTCACTGCCTGCTGTACCCATGCTTACTTTCAGCTGCCTGTTGTACCTGCATGCTTACTTTCACCTGTCCTATCCATGTACATGTCTAACCTGTTTTAACTACCTCTTCTGACAGCTCGTTGCATACACCCACCACCCTTTGTGTGTAAAAGTTACCCTTCAGATTCCTATTAAATAATTTCTCCTTCACAATAGATAATAGACAATAGGTGCAGGAGTAGGCCATTCGGCCCTTCGAGCCAGCACCACCATTCAATGTGATCAGGGCTGATCATCCCCAATCAGTACCCCATTCCTGCCTTCTCCCCATATCCCCTGACTCCGCTATTTTTAAGAGCCCTATCTAGCTCTCTCTTGAAAGCATCCAGAGAACCTGCCTCCACCGCCCTCTGAGGCAGAGAATTCCACAGACACCCTCACCTTAAACCTATGTCCTCCGGTCTTCGATTCCCCAACTCTATCCTTCAATGTAACCACCATCCTTCTGTGAGGAAGACCTATTGCTCAGATCTTTAAATTTCTCCCCTTTAGTCTTAAACTGGTGGGCCCTCGAGTTATAGACCCTCCTGCCTGGGGAGGGGGGGGGGGATACTGTCCTATCTATGGCCCTCGTAATAACTTTATAAACCCCTCAGCCTCCTACATTCCAGTTGGAAGAAAACCGTTCAATCCATTCTCATCATATGACTGCAGCTCTCCCATTCCAGGCACCATCCTGGTGAATCTCCAGTGCATGCTCTCTCTTTTTACCACATCCTTCTGTAATGATATACATGCAGGATTCAAGGATTCGGATCAATGAATGGAGAAAGCACATCCTGAAGAGCACAAATAACTATTTATTGAAACAAGATACAAGTAAAATGCAGTAAAACTGTTAATAAAGTAGCAATGCAAAATGTGCGGGAAGGAACTGCAGATGCTGGTTTAAACCGAAGATAGACACAAAAAGCTGGAGTAACTCAGCGGGACAGGCCGCATCTCTGGAGAGAAGGAATAGGTGACGTTTGGGGTCGAGACCCTTCTTCAGACAGGCCCTTCTTCTTTGTCTGAAGAAGGGTCTCGACCCGAAACGTTACCCACTCCTTCTCTCCAACAATGCAAATTAACAGGCCTTGCGCCCATCCGTGTATTCGAGTCTGACTGCCCTGGCTGGCACCATCATGCACACACCACAGCCCAAGCTCTCTCTCTCCCCTCCCCTCTGGGTGAGGTTTTCTCTCCCCAAAGGTGAACCTCTCTCTCTCCCTCTCTCTCCGAAGGTGAAGCCTCCCTCTAACAGTGAAAGCATACACATATATCATAACTTTATCTCCAAGCACAACAAGTAACTACATGTCATAACAAGCTGTCCCCTGGTGCCATAATGGCGTGGGTTATGTGGTCTATCAGGCACCAAACTAGTATTCGATGACTCTAGGAAGTCAAAGCTTATCTCAATGACCTCGCTGGTGGCTTTATGAATTACTGGGCCCTTCGAGTTAGCCTAATCATTCTTCGAAAACATCGACTTGTTTTCCTCAGCAGGCTGGTGCTACTAATTTAGCTGACAAAACAAAATTTTAGCTGACATCGTCTGTTTAACCCTTACATTTACACCCTCCTGTAGTGTGGTGAGTAGAACTGTTCACAATACTCTTGGGTCTAATCTAACCAATGTTTTTATGCTTCAGGTTTTTGTTTTTTTAATTTTGTTTCAGACTTTGTAGTATTTTGTTAAAATTTTGTGGTGAGCAGTGAAGCAACTGTTCACAACTTTAAGTCTCCATTTTACTCTTGGGGGTCTAATCTTAACCATTAAAATGTGGAAAATTTTATGCAAAGGCAGGCAAACAAATGGGTTTTTGTCCACATGGACAAAATTTTTTTTATGTTAGATTCAGACATTTTGTAGTATTTGCTGTCAGGGTCAAGCAGAAACCGGTTCGAAGCTACTTATGTGCTAATGAGAGGAATACAAAGATGGTGTGACGGAGGTTGGCTTCTGGGTTCCAGCCATTTATGTTCCCCATTACCACACCAATCCATCTATCCACGGCCTTCTCCACAGTACAAACCAGCGGACCATCATTTTGAATTCCCGTCTGGTATGAAGACTGAATTGTCCGATTTCAGGTAACCCCCACCTCCTGTGTTCTCACTCACTCTCTCGCTCTCTCTCTCTCTCTATCTCTTTTCTGTTAACTTTTCGATATCTCTCCAGCTGCCCATCATCCATTTCACTGTTTGCATCCTTGTATTCCTCTCATTAGCACATAAGTAGCTGAACCGGTTTCTGTTTGACCTGACTACCAAAGATCCTATAGCGATAGGATATTTGCTGACTACCTTCCGTGTTGACTACCTACTGTATCAGGTTTCAGGTTGCTGGATTAGGTCCATTGGTCTTTCTTCATACGTCACTGATGTTAGAGCAAGTCACCATTTAATGAACTTAATGAACTGACTGCTTCAGGTTTGAAAATACCTAACTGGCTCTTGGCTAATAATATCGCTGTGCTGATGCAACTTGGGGATTTTAGAAGTTGCTTTTCAAAAACTACACTTCGTTGATTGGAACTATAACTCTTTCCCTGATGAATTTTTGGGACTTCTTCCTTTATAAAGAACATACCTTTAGAAAGGAGATGAGGAGGAATGTCTTTAGCCAGAGGGTGGTGAGTCTGTGGGATTCAATGCTACAGACGCTGTGGAGCCCAAGATTGGGTATTTTTAAAGCGGAGATTGAAAGGTCCTCGATTAGTAAGGGTGTCAAAGGTTATGGGGAGAAGGCAGGAGAATGGGGTTGAGGAAAAGATAGATCAGCCATGATGGAATGGTGGAGTAGACACAATGGGCCAAATGGCCTAATTTTGCTCTTACGACTGATGAACAACATCTCTGGAGAGCACGGATAGGTGACGGTAGACACAAAATGCTGGAGTAACTCAGCGGGACAGGCAGCATCTCTGGAGAGAAGGAATGGGCGACGTTTCGGGTTGAGACCCATCTTCAGACTGATCCACACATCGTATACATGCAGAGGTAACGTTTCAGTTCAGGGCTCGGGAAGCAAAAACAGAAAATGTTGGAAACACTCAGCACGTCAGGCAGCATCTGTGGAAAGAGAAGCAGATTGAAACTGTTGTGTCGGCACAGTGGCAAAGCAGTAGAGTTACTACCTTACAGTGCCAGAGATCCCGGTTCAATCCTGACTGTGTGCCAGGTATTTGTACATTCTCCCTATGACCACGTGGGTTTTCTCCGGGTGCTCCGGTTTCCTCCCACGCCAGAAAGACATACAGGTTTGTAGGTTTATTGGCTTCAGTAAGTTGTAAAATTGTCCCTAGTGTTTTGGATAGTGCTCACGTACGGGTTGATCACTACTCGGCGCAGACCTGGTGGGCCGAAGGGCCTGTTTCTGCACTGTATCTCTAAATTATAAAGTAAAGGGTCTCCAACATGAAACATAACTTTGTTTCCCCCTCCACCTGTTGTCTGACCCACTGAGTTTTTATTTCAGATCTGCATAATTTTTCAGGATGAATGGTTCAATGGTACTTTATTGGTATTTTATTGTCACATGTTCCTAGGCACTGTGAAATTCTGTTTTTGCATACAAATCAGTAAAATCTTACTCTGCATAAGCACAATCCTACCTATGCATTAGTGTGTAAGAATAGTGGATGACACTGAGGCTATCCACAAGAGTTGCCATGCTTCCAACCCACCTGTGTCCTTCAAGTTCTTCATGTGTTGGAAAGAACTGTAGATGCTGATTTAAACCGAAAATACAAACAAAAAGCTGGAGTAACTCAGCGGGTCAGGCACCATCTCTGGGGAAAAGGAATAGGTGACATTTCAGGTCAAGACCCTTCTTCAGACTGTCTCTGCCTCAGACTGCTTCAGTCTGAAGAATGAAATGTCACCTATTCTTGTTCGCCAGAGATGCTGCCTGACCCGCTGAGTTACTCCAGCTTTTTGTATCTATCAATGAATCTTAACTTGACCTTAAAGACCCGTTGTCCTGACAGTGGCCCTGATATATATATTTCAGGTCCTTTCATTGTGTAACCATTTCCACCCACTGCCCCACCCTCTCCTCCACTGTTGGTGAGTCTCCTTCATCAAGATACTTAATGAAAAACAACGCACAGTTCTTGGCAGTCGGGCCGACCTTGCCGTCAGCTGTTTTGGAACTGCTTTTCACCGAAGTGAAAAAGGACCCCGCATTTTGCTTTTAAATACCTTTATGAATTTCCTCTGATTTGTTTGCTACAGTGTCCTGGGGATTAGATTTCTATGGCCTTGCAGATGCTTATCTAGATGGGGTAAATTCAATACTGGACTTTCAGTAGTGTGGAACTGGAACAATTTTGAGACAAGGATAGAATTGAATTTGAATGCGGTAAAGATTCCTCAACTGGTTGAAGGAATGGCAGGAGATCAGGGAGACTGGGACTGGGACTATATTCTCTGGAGTTTAGACTATAGAGATCTTCAATAAATTTACAAAAGGGCTTGACAGGCTGGATATAGGGGGAATGTTCCCCCTATATCTGGGATATGGCAGCATGGTGGCACAGCGGTCGAATGGCTGCCTTACAGCACCAGAGACCCGGGTTCGATCCTGAATATGGCGGCTGCCTGTATGGCGTTTGTATGATCTCTCCGTGACCATGTGGGTTTTCCCCAGGTGTTCCGGTTTCCTCCTACACTCCAAAGACGTAGAGGTTTTTAGGTTAATTGGCTTTGGTAAAATAACATTGTAAATTGTCCCTGTGTGTGGGATAGTGCTAGTGTGCGGGGATCGCTGGTCGGCATGGACTCGGTGGGCCGAAGGGGCTGTTTCCGTGCCGTATATCTAAATTAAAATAAACAAATAAACTAATTATGGGGCAGGCATTCGATATGGCGATGAGGAAAGGTTTATTTACTCAGAGGGCAGTGAACATCTTGGACACTCAACTCCAACATCCGGGGAGACTTGGAAATTGAGTTAATTCAAAACGTGGATCAATAGATTTCTGACATTGAGCTGATGGTGCAGGTATATTGGCAGTGATCCTGATAAACAGTGAGCTTGCTCAACGAGTCGGATCCTCTCCACTGCCTTAAGCTCTTGAAACATGACCAGAAATATTTAGCGAATCAATTGATATTGGCACGATCAATGAATGTCCGGGACAGGCTGTGACTTGAGATGTTATTTTATTTGTTACACCTAAGGTACTGGAAGAGAGAAGATGGGAGACAGTGAGAAAGGGAGGGAAGCATGGAATGCCAACGTCTCCGGGTGGTGTACCTCTTGTAAACAGGTTCATCCGCTTAGAAGCTGTTGGGACAGAAGACGTGAGCGGCAGACTGGCCTGTGATGCGAATAGGGCTGTTGAGCCAAAACCAAAAAGGCCTAAGGCAGGCAAGGCCATTGTAGTGGGAGACTCAATCGTGAGAGGTACGGACAGGGGTTTCTGCAGCAACAGACGGGATGCGAGGATGGTGTGCTGCCTTCCCGGTGCCAGGATCCAGGATGTCATGGACAGAGTGCAGAAAATCCTCAAGGGCGAAGGTGAACATCCGGAAGTGGTAGTGCATGTCGGCACAAACGATGTCGGAAAGAAGGGGATGAATATTCTGCAGCGTGACTTTAGAGAGCTCAGAAAAATGTTGAAAAGCAGGACCTCCAGGGTTGTTGTCTCCGGTTTGCTTCCGGAGAGCAGGAACAGGGAGATACGGGACCTGAACGTATGGCTGAGGAACTGGTGCACGGGGCAGGGATTTAGATTCTTAGATCACTGGGATCTGTTTTGGGGTAAGGGGGAACTGTACAAAAGGGACGGATTGCATCTTAACAGGTGTGGGACCAGCATTCTGGCAGGCAGGTTTGCCACTGCTACACGGGTGCCTTTAAACTGAATAAGGGGGGTGGGGTGTCGAATGGGACAGTGGAGGTTGGAGATAAAGGGAAAGGGTTTCTTAAATGTGTGAGCGTAGAGACCGAAGGGTGTAAAATGAGGGTAGAAGAAATAGGTAGCAAGGTGAAAAGTAAAAGTGGCAGGCAGACAAAACCAGGGCAAAAATCAAAAAGGGCCACTTTTCAACATAATTGTATAAGGGGTAAGAGTGTTGTAAAAACAAGCCTGAAGGCTTTGTGTCTCAATGCAAGGAGCATTCGGAATAAGGTGGATGAGTTGAATGTGCAGATAGCTATTAATGACTATGATATAGTTGGGATCACGGAGACATGGCTCCAGGGTGACCAAGGCTGGGAGCTGAACATCCAGGGATATTCAATATTCAGGAGGGATAGACAGAAAGGAAAAGGAGGTGGGGTAGCGTTACTGATTAGAGAGGGGATTAATGCAATGGAAAGGAAGGACATTAGTTTGGAGGATGTGGAATCGGTATGGGTAGAGCTGCAAAACACTAAGGGGCAGAAAACGCTGGTGGGTGTTGTGTACAGGCCACCTAACAGTAGTAGTGAAGTTGGAGATGGTATCAAACAGGAAATTAGAAATGCGTGCGACAAAGGCAAAACGGTTATAATGGGTGACTTCAATCTACATATAGATTGGGTGAATCAAATTGGCAGGGGTGCTGAGGAAGAGGATTTCTTGGAATGTATGCGGGATAGTTATCTAAATCAACATGTAGAGGAACCAACGAGAGAGCAGGCTATTTTAGACTGGGTATTGAGTAATGAGGAAGGGTTAGTTAGCAATCTTGTTGTACGTGCCCCCTTGGGCAAGAGTGACAGATGGATCAAACCCAGGTCTCAGGCACTGTAAGGCAGCAACTCTACTGCTGCGCCACCGTGCCACCCTAAATGATGCATCTGAAGCAGATGATTGAGTCTGAACCAAAACGTCACCTATCCACGTTCTCCATAGATGCTGCCGGACACGCTGAGTTACTCCAGCACTTTGTGTCTTTTCTAATGCAGCACATCCTGCTCAGCCCCTGGCTCATTGCCCTCGCTCCCCATCTACACCATACAGAACTGTGAACTTATTCCCCTGTCTCACTTAGGAAACCTGAACGGAAACCTCTGGAGACTTTGCGCCCCACCGTGCGGTTTCCGTGCGGTTTACCGGAGGTTTTTGTCAGTCTCCCTACCTGCTTCCACTACCGGCAACCTCCGGGCAACCTCCGGGAACCGCAGGGAAACCATGGGTGGGGCGCAAAGTCTCCAGAGGTTTCCGTTCCGGTTTCCTAAGTGGGACGGGGGCATTACACACACTGACTGGGCTGCAGAGCAACGTGCGTTAAGTTCAGTTCAGAGAAGCACAGCCAATGTTCTTTTCCCAGGGGTGAGCCCATTATTCACCAGGACAAAGGGAACTGCCTCATTGTTTTACCACTTTGTGCTTGCGGCTTTCAATCGGTGCCACAGTAAACCTTCCTAGAAACACCCCTTCCTTCTGTGGAGTCTTTCAAATCCGTGCATCTCAATGGACCGTGAAAGCACTTTGCAAGTTTCCAGGAAACTTGGCTCTGGCATTCACAATGAAACCCAGTCCCCAGTCGCTGCATGTTTATTCAGTGCTCTGCTGAAGTCGGTGTATGAAGTCACCGTCTTGGCTCCTTATGACATTGCACTAGGCACTTGGCCCTTGATAAAAGCTCCAGCCTCGCGGAAATAAAAGGCTGTAAGGAACCCGCCCATTCCCACCAACAAAACACAGCGTAGGCTGCTGAGATAGCTCACTGTTGCTATGTAGTCGTTGGTTTGTTTTGACACAGAAAGGTATGATTGCAAATAAAAGTCAGACCATGAAGAATTCCCAAAGCCCCACCAAGGCATTGTGTTCAAAGCAACGTCACTTTAGTAGCAGGTGACTGCTTATTGTTTAAACTGTGAGCAATGGTCTGTTGCTAAAATACAATTTACACCAGAAATTAGAAGTTTGTTTGGAGAAGGAATGCAGATCAGTTGCAACTCTTCAAATAGTCCATGCATTTTGTATCGTGCAATGAGGATCCTGTTTTATTGCCCTTTTCCTAAGGATAGAATCTCTGGAGGTGTGTGTATTGGTTTCTTACATGAATATTGCAATGTGTCCAACTCTGGGCTTGTAGTGAGGCCTGAATGTAACATTTTCTGACTCTTGGGAGCAAAACCTTCAAATAAGTTACGACACAATTGTAGTGATTGCCTTACTTGCATACAGAGTCAAAGAGTTATCCTGACCTTGAGCTAGTCCCATTTGCCTGTGTTTTGCCTGCACCTCTCCAAACTTTTCCTCTCCACTTATCTGTCCAAATGCCTGTTAAAAAATTGCGTTTTAATTCACTTCTACCACTTCCTCTGACAGCGCCTTCCATAGTTATTTAGAGACGCCACTGAGTAAATGGTCTGTTGCTTTGCGGACAGTGAGGAAGGCTGTCAAATGATGCAGTGGGATCTATCAGTCCTATCAATTAATCCTATCAGGTGTGAGGTGTTCCACTTCAGGAGGCTGAATAGAAGAGAGAGACGTACATTTAGTGGCAAGACCCTTAAAAACATTGCTTTTAGAAAGAGAGAGTAAAGAAGTGGCAATACATAAAGTGCTCGAGGACCTCAACTGTTGACCTGAAACATCATTGCCTCTACAGATGCTGCCTGATCCATCCAGCACTTTGCTTTTTACTCTAGTTTCCACCAGCATCTGCAATTCCTTGTGTCTCCTGCACTCAGTGCCCTGACTTTATAGTTTAGAGTAACAGTCCCTTCGGCCCACCGAGTCCGCGCCGACCAACAATCCCTGCACATTAACATGATCCAACACAAATAAGCGACAATTGACCATTTTTCCAAGCCAATTAGCCTACAAACATGTACGTCTTTGGAATGTGGGATGAACCCGGGGCTCCCGGGGAAAACCCACGCTGGTCACAGTGTGAGCGTACAAACTCCGTGCAGACCGCACCCGTAGTGAGGATCAAACTTGTTTTGCAACTTTCAACTTGTTTTGCAACTTTCAGAAAACTATGTACCTATGGAAATAAGAATCAAGAAATATGATAGTCACTGATAAATCCAGTCGGGTTGGGAACGTGGAACCTGCAACTCCCAGAATTGGCATCAGGAGCACGGATGCATCAACAGGAAGTAAAATGAGAAAATCGTGGCATTGTAGCAACCACAACAGCACCATCTTGTGGAACCCTGCTCCCTTCACAGTGAGCTGATTTTATACTCTCAGATTCCATCACGGTGGATTTGCTATTTAGTTTGATGCAGAATTAATTTTGAAGGACCATACCAACTCTCACACATTGAGAGTGAGACTGGCGAGTTTCAGTTGTCGCCGACAGGGTCGTAGCTTGTCGTATCTAGTCGCTAGGCGCGGGTGGACGTAAATTGACTTTGATTGTGGTAGATGGATGTCTCAATTCACGAGGAATTGTGTCGCCGGTCAACGTAGCTTGTGGTAGCGACATCGACTAGGTGGTAGTTTGTCGTAGACATTGTCGTAGGATGGGTCCAGATTTCTCACTCTCAACTCAATGTTGGCAGCCCTGCCATACACACTTTATGTTAACCTGTTGTACTCCCATTGCCCCTGTACTTTCTGTCATGTCAAATATTAATGCCTCAGTTTTAAATCATGTCTGCAATCGACATCTTGGCTATTACAGGAAATATTAAATAACTGATATGAATATGAAAAGTACTCAGAGTTAGTATAACAATTAATCACATTTAGAGAATGGAACCCAACTAATATCTGTAACATTCTAATTAATTTAAAGTTGCTTTTTGCTTTAAAAAATGGACTACAATTTTCTGAGAAGGACATTTTAATGTAACGGTAAAAGGCATTTTTTGGGGGAATAACTTCAAATGCCAAAGAATTTGAATGGAATTATTTTGAATGTAATTTAGAAAGTATAGGCCCAGTGCAGAACTTAGATGTGCAATGGCATTCAATATCATATTGCATATTACAGCATTTTTAGATGAAGTTTATAGACATAAATATCTCAATTTCAGAATGGTTTGACAACATTAAAAACATTGAGTGATACAGCGTGGAACCAGGCCCTTCGGCCCAACTTGCGTACATTGGCCAACATGCCCCTAGCTACACTAGTCCCACCTGCCTGCGTTTTGCCCATATCCCTCCAAACCTGTCCTAGCCATGCACCTTCGTAACCGTTTCTTAACTGTTGGGATATTCCCTGCCACAATGTTAAGTCCGCAGGCTCCTGTGGTCGGAGCTCCCAAAGTCGATCCACGGCAAAGGGACCGCCAACTCCACAATGTTAGGCCGCAGGGATACGATACGGAAAAGTCACATCTCCGTCGAGGAAAGAGATAAAAAAATAGTTTCCTCCACCCACCCCCCACCACCCCCACACATAATACAAAACTAAAGATGGACTAAAACATACATTTAACAACAAACTAAAAAACAACAAAAGAAGAAAAGAACAAGACAGACTATTAGTGAGGTTACCATCGTATGGCGCCACCCGGTGGCGTTCCTTGGTCTTACTGATGTTGAGAGCAAGGTTGTTGTTCCAGCTGTGGAGTAGTCTATGGACCACAGATGGTTGATGAATTCAAATGCGCTACAGAGGTTGAGAAAGCCCACGGTCGGTACAGCTCCCTGAACTTCTCTTGAAGTCATCACGTGGTGAAGATGATCTCGACTGTGCTTCCACAGTAGGGGGCAAGTCTATGCGAAGAGCCATCAAGGAGCACCTGGAGATGAAACTCCCAGTGGGGACAGTGAGGACATTGTCTGTGGTTACTGGTACAATGGTATCGGCACTCTGGTGCAATATCTACTTTCATTAAATTATTTTAGGGTGGTAAAGAAGGTGTATGATATGCTGTCGGCATTTCTAGGGCCATTGAAAATAACAGTCAGGAAATCATGATGCAGATCTATTGGTGTTTGGTTAAGCCACATTTGGAGTGCGGTTGTGGTCATCCCATTACAAGAATGATGTGGATGTTTTGGCAAAGGTGCAGAAGAGGTTTACCAGAATGCGGGTTTAATGTGGATGGCAGAAGAGTCAGCATGGATGTGGTGAGCTGAAGGGCTGGTTCCTGTTCTGTACAATTCTGTGACTCCATAAATATGCAGTAGAATATCTCCATGAAAATGAATGTAAGACTTTTTAGCAAAAAGCATTTGCCATGGTTGTTGATTAATAGCATTTATGTTCTGCTTCCCCTGGTTAACACATTGATCTAAAATATTGCTAAATTATACTGCATGGTTGTTGCCCTGTTCATTTTAAACAGGTTAACAAATGGACCAACATGCTACACGAGGGGTTTTTATTTACTGTATTAGCCAGTGCACTGACAAAGAAAATTAAACTCATCTATCTTTCAGTACGTCTCGCTGAAGCGAATGTAAACAGATAAAAATGAAGATTGCACACAAGCTCATAGCAGTGTTGAATTAGGGAGTGAGATTCCACCCACTTATGCTGCACATACTCGGTGGGACAGCTCCGCATTGTTTTGTTATCCATGAGTGATCCAATATTTTACTGTTTTTGAATTGAAATGGAAAAGATTCACGTTGTGACTAAAAGCATCCATCAACAAGAAGGCCTGCATTGTAAAGTGACAATAATGCAGCCACGTTTTATACTGGCACAGAGCAGTCATGCATTGTGAAGTGGCAACAATACAGCCATCTTTTATACTGGCATGGAGAAGGGTCAATAAATCCTATATAAGATTTTTTTGTCAAGACTGGTTCTGAATCGATTCAAGAATTGAAACCTATGCTGTAGACTATTCAATATTCGTGTTAATTCAGGAATTTCTGGAAAAAAATCTAATCAATTAATTTAATATATGTCGTTAATTAAACAGTTTTTCATTATAGAAACAAGAAACTGTAGATGCTGGCTCACACAAAGTGCTGGAGTAACTCAGCGGGACATGCAGCATCCCTGGAGAACATGGAGAGGTGACGTTTTGGGTTGGGATTCTTCTTCAGACTATCACTTGGTACGCGGGAAAATAATAAACCAAGCTAAACTAAATTAGTTGTAATGAAATTTAAATAGAACAATAATTCCTATGTATTTCGGGCCAAGAACACAGAAGTGCTACCGATAGTGATTGGGGGGGAAAAAATAAACTGTAGTAATCTCAACATGAGATACAATTAGTGTGCTCAAGAAGAGATGAAAATTTAAGATTTGTGTCTCAGAACTACATAAAATGTGAACAAAACCATGTAAAGGTTTCAAGATTTAGATAAAATGACAGCATTTGATGCTTGAGCTGAAAATTATTGTGGCGCGTAATTCTCTGCAGAACTGTGTTTGCTATTTGGATGAGACAGTGTTTCCAATATTGAAAACAAATTAGTACAATTTAACAAATGGATGGTTTGAGTAATGGGGCCAAATGGGAGGGATCTGTGGTCAGTGGAATTGCACCACCAGACCTTTCCTGTTTCTGTGGCTTCCTTTCTTCTCTTATGTGTTTGGTGCGTGAGGCAAGTGTTGTATGTAGATGCTTCTTTAAACCTTTTTTAATCTTTGTAACTCCTTTATAGTGTTACCTTACTTCCAATGCACAATATTCACTTTCAAGCTGCTATATTCAATATATTTCACAATTTCTCATTTCTATCAATTTTAGTTTTAGGCCTCTCTCTCTCTCTCTCTCTATTTTTTCTTTTTTTCCTGAGCACCCCGTTTGATATTTTGCCCGACAATATCATCCACTGTGAAATAAAATTCACTCCACCTGGGTTTTTGAGCTCAATTGCAATTTTTAAATGTTCCTCTTCCTGCTCTTGTTGTCTCTTCCTTGGCTGGCTTTACTTTTTAAACTACAGTTCTCTTTGGTGATGTGGTGATGTTTGGAGGAGATGTGTAGTTACTGTCTTAGAAACATGGAAAATAGGTGCAGGAGTAGGCCATTCGGCACTTGGAGCCTGCACCGCCATTCAATATGATCACGGCTGATCATCTAACTCGGTATCCTGTACCTGCCTTCTCTCCATACCCCCTGATCCCTTTACCCACAAGGGCCACATCTAACTCCCTCTTAAATATAGCCAATGAACTGGCTTCAACTACCTTCTGTGGCAGAGAATTCCACAGATTCACCACACTCTGTGTGAAAAATGCTTTTCTCATCTCGGTCCTAAAAGATTTCCCCCTTATCCTTAAACTGTGACCCCTTGTTCTGGACTTCCCCAACATTGGGAACAATCTTCCTGCATCTAGCCTGTCCAACCCCTTAAGAATTTTGTAAGTTTCTATAAGATCCCCCCTCAATCTTCTAAATTCTAGCGAGTACAAGCCGAGTCTATCCAGTCTTTCTTCATATGAAAGTCCTGCCATCCCAGGAATCAGTCTGGTTAACCTTCTCTGTACTCCCTCTATGGCAAGAATTTATTTCCTCAGATTAGGAGATCAAAACTGTACGCAATACTCCAGGTGTGGTCTCACCAAGACCCTGTACAACTGTAGTAGAACCTCCCTGCTCCTATACTCAAATCCTTTTGCTATGAATGCTAACATACCATTAATGTACATTAATGTAAGTCTTGTCTTCATGTTATCAACTGTAAGTGTTAAATAAAATCACCCTAAATGTTATGCCTTCCAGACTGGAGGGATGTAACAATGGAGAACCATTCTTAGCCTTCGATAGGCACAAAATGCTGGAGTAACTCAGTGGGACAGGCAGTAACTCGCTGGCACGGCAAATACTCCAGCATTTTGTGTCTCTCTTCGGTTTGAACCTGCATCTGCTGTCCCTTCCTACACGTACTTGGCCCTCAGTTCTGTTTACATTAGTGACCGCAAAGAGGGAACGAGATGAAAGTTTTCCAAATTTGCCAATAATCCGGAAGTAGACGGAAGGGCACGTTCCAATGAGAACATTGTGATTGAGCATCGGGATGTAGGATGATTGAATAAATGGGTGAAGACATGGGAAATGGAGTTCAACTTGGGGAAGTGTGAGGTCGTGCACTTTGATGGAAGAATCAAAAGGTGAATTATTGTCTGAATGGAAACAGATGAATACATTTGGAAGGACCAGGGCGTTTTGGTGCATTGACCACAGTGAGATTGACCACAGGTTCAACAAATATTAAGATGAAAAACGGCATGTTGGCCTTTGTTGCAAAGGAATTGGAGCTGTAGAACAGCTATAGTTTGTTATAGTTATACAGAGTGTTCAGGATGACACACCTGCAAAATTGTGCACAGTTTTGATCCCTTTTCCTTAAAATGGTATAATGGCATTGGAAGCAGTCCAGACCAGATTCACCAGGCTAAATCCTGGGGGGAGAGGGTTGTCCAAGCAAGAGATGTTCACTAGTTGGGGTCTGTATTGCTTGGCGTTTGACAGTAGATGCTGAATGTGGGGCAGGCTTGAAGGGCCTGTTGACCAACTGCTGCTCCTGTTTTCCCATGACCTTGTGTTCATTTTACTGCAACATTGGATGCAAGCTTAATCTTGGCAGCATTTTTAAACAAATTGAAACATGGCAAAGTTATCACTATGGGATTTTATCATCAATGTTTATATCACTACACTAGCAAAGATTTAGGGGGAATAATGCACAAAACCAAGATGTTATACACAGGCCTACATCATCAATTAGTGAACATTGGAAGATCAAAAATAGGAACATTGCCATGCGTCACCCTCTCCAAGTTACTCCAACCTCGCAAAGTCAGGATGTTGGCCTCAACATTTCCAGCAGTGAACTATTTAACAGCAACACACAAGGGAAGAGCTGAATGTTTATCGGAGACCAAGATATTTACTTATTATCACTTCCCCTGTGAATGGAGCTCGTCTTCAGAACTAATTGAAAGCTGGTGACACTCTAACCACACTCCTTAACCCAGACCCCTCAGACTTCAGCAATGACATTGGTGCCCTTAATGACATACACAATTTTTAAATAACTATTATTGTGGAAATCACTCCTAGAAGGTGTAGATTTCACAGTGCCTGTACCTTATTCCAATCCGGCCTAATGAGTAAATTGGCAGCTGTGTTTCGTGTGGTGGCAGAGTTCAGAAGGTGGGTTTAGTAATTTCCATACAGGGAGAACATTGTGTTTGCTTTACAGCTGGTGTAACAGGCAAGATCCTGCAACTGGCAAGAACTATGTTATGTCCAGGCACATATTACTGATTTAAGGTTATTGCCAAGTACTCTGTGAGTGTGCAGACTCTAGATCAATAGCAAGGAAACATATTATGATATCATCCAGAGCTATGCCCAGAGGGCAGAGGTTCAAGGTGAAGGGGAATGATTTAATAGGAATCTGAGGAGTATCTTTTTCACACAAAGGGTGGTGGTGGATATATGGAACAAGCTGCCGGAGGAGGTAGTTGAGGCTGGGACTATCCCAACATTTAAGAAACAGTTAGACAGGTGCATGGAGGGATATGGACCAAATGTGGGCAGGTGGGACTAGTGTAGCTGGGACACGTTGGCCAAGATGGGCCGAAGGGCCTGTTTCTACACTCTATAACTCTTGATAGTTTTTTTAATATTTGCAAAAGTTTGTTTTGTTTTTGCAACATTTGAAAATTCATTGGAACTCCCGCTGATTTGAAAATAGTTAATTGGAACAATGTCATTAAAGTGACATTATTTTTTAAACTAATCAAAACGTAGCAAACTAATCAATATGGAATTTATGTTGCACTTTGCCAGTGTTCATATAAATACTATTGCGAAAACTTAGAGAATAACACTTGGAACCAAGGTGCACACACACAGTATCTACGTAAGACGAGGTGGTAATTAAGATTGGAACTTTAAAAAAACAGGAATAGGGGTTATTCGTTACACTCTCCAACGTTCTTCACCATCACTAAGTTTTATTGTTGGCTTCAACTTTTCCAGCAAAGAAGTAGTTCACTGAAATACAAAGGATGAGCTTAATGTTTTATCAGAGACTTGTATCTTCTATTGACTTAACTTACAAACATGGGAAGGCTATTACTGACTCTGAACAGTCCAGTTGTTCCCCTGTGGCCTTGCAACCTATACCCTCCAGGAACAGGAGGGAGACATCTGGTTACTAAATCCTGCTGCATCCTTTAGTAAGGACGTAGTTAATGTCCGCTATGTTCTCAATACCATTTTCCCTGCCCAACTTTCAACACTATTTTCCTGCCCATCTCTTCCAACCCTCGATTCCCCTTTGGCCCAAAGATCAACCTGTCTCCGCCTTGCTTATAATTGATGACTCAGCATCCACGGCGCTCTACGGTCGAGAATTCCAAAGATTCACAACGATATGAGAGGTTGAAATTGCTCCCTAACTTAGTCAGAAGTTTCAGATCCCTTATCCTGAGAACATCCTTCTCAGATCTAGACTTCCCCACCATCTTAAACATTGACCTTGTCGGATCTCCGTTGGAATCTTGAAACTTTAATTGTTCTTAGGTCCATAGCCTAGATAGCGTGGATGTGGAAATGATGTTTCCAGTTGTAGGAGAGTCTCGGACCAGATGGCACAGCATCAGATTAAAAAGACGTACCTTTAGAATGGAGATGAGGAGGAATTTCTTCAGCCAGGCGGTGGTGAATCTGTGGAATTTATTGCCACAGACAGCTGTGGAGGCCATCATTAAGGTTTTTTTTTTAAGGCAGAGATTGAAAGATTCTTGATTAGTAAGGGGTTAAATGTTATGGGTTGAAAGCAGGAGAATGGGGTTGAGAGGGAAAATAGATCACCCATGATCAAATGGCGGTGCAGACTCGATGGGTCGAATGGCCTAACTGCTCCTATGTCATATGGTCAAAAGAGAGCCTATTCTGCTCATTCTTTCTCATTTGATAACCCCCTCATTAGAAACATAGAAACATAGAAAATAGGTGCAGGAGTAGGCCATTCGGCCCTTCGAGCCTGCACCGCCATTCAATATGATCATGGCTGATCATCCAACTCAGTATGCTGTACCTGCCTTCTCTCCATACCCCCTGATCCCGTTAGCCATACTCCCTCTTAAATATAGCCAATGAACTGGGCTCAACTACCTTCTGTGGCAGAGAATTCCACAGATTCACCACTCTCTGCGTGAAAAATGTTTTTCTCATCTCGGTCCTAAAAGATTTCCACCTTATCCTTAAACTGTGATCCCTTGTTCTGGACTTCCCCAACATCGGGAACAATCTTCCTGCATCTAGCCTGTCCAACCTCTTAAGAATTGTGTAAGTTTCTATAAGATCCCCCCTCAATCTTCTAACTTCTAGCGAGTACAAACCAAGTCTATCCAGTCTTTCTTCATATGAAAGTCCTGACATACCAGGAATCAGTCTGGTGAACCTTCTCTGTACTCCGTCTATGGCAAGAATGTCTTTTCTCAGATTAGGAGACCAAAACTGTACGCAATACTCCAGGTGTGGTCTCACCAAGACCCTGTACAACTGCAGTAGAACCTCCCTGCTCCTATACTCATTATAACTATCAATCCTGTAAATAATTGTGGCACGAAATCTAAGATAAATTAATTGTTCTTCAAGTATGGAGACCAAAACTGCAAGGAATAATCATCTCGCTAAAGTCCAGTATAATTGTCTCAAGGTTCTCATCTTTTACCTTAGAATGAAACCCAGAAATTCCATTTGCTTTCTTATTTACATATTATCCTGAATAATTTGTTTTTTTCTATCAGGTCACAGAACATCTCTCAACACTCTTGCATAAATAATCTTCTGTTTAGGAAGGAACTGCAGAAGCTGGTTTAATACCAAAGATAGACACAAAAAGCTGGAGTATCTCAGTGGGACATGTAGCATCTCTGGAGAGAAGGAATGGGTGACATTTCGGGTCGAGACCCTTCTTCAGACTAGTTAGGGATAAGGGAAGCTAGAGTTATGGACGATGTTGTAGAGAGATAAAGAACAACGAATGAGAGATATGCAAAAAAGTAACTATGATAAAGGAAACGGGCTGTTTGTTGGGTGCAAACGAGAAGCTGGTGTGACTTGGGGGAGGGATAGAGAGGGAATGCCAGGGTTTCTTGAAGTTAGAGAAATCAATATTCATACCACTGGGCTGGAAGCTGCCCAGGCGAAATATGAGATGCTGTTCCTCCAATATGCATTTAGCCTCACTCTGACAATGGAGGAGACCAAGAACAGAAAAGCGAAGGTTCTAGTCTCAATCAAAGTGGAAAGCTTGCACTTCCATGTGTTTACAGTAGATGGAGTTTAGAGATACAGCATGGAAACAGGCACTTCAGCCCACTGAGTCCATGCTGACCATCGATCACTTTCCATCCACTCCCTACATAGTAGGGCCAATTTTACAGATGCCAATTAACCTACGAATCATTACTTTATTTTTCCCTATAACTTAAACCAGCTACATTCCATTTCAGCATTCTCCCTACTCAACTTTCCCAGATCCTTAGTGTAACTTAAAAAAATATCTCAAGTAGGCCTTTCTGTTCAGGTTCTACAACTCTGATGAAACACCTGAACCAACTTTGGACATGGGGAACATTCGGTTAAGTGCTTAAAGATATTGGGCGTTTGAGATTTAATATTTAGGTCCTATTTTGAACAGTTTGAGGTCCACACCTGTTTTAATGACAATCCTGGCAAGAAGCCAACTGGCTCTTTCCTCAAAGTGTCTGGCTTCTCAAAAGGAGTCGTACTTTTAGCAAAGGTCATTTCAGGTGATGACTCTTTTATTTTCACCAGGTAGCAATTATGTATATGACTCACAAATAAGTCAAGATTGTGTACCAGACTGAAACTAAAATTAAGTGGAAAGATCATTTTGAATAGATATGGCAAAGAACTTGGTAGGTGACAAACATAGTGAGAAAAAAACTGTGGATACCCAGTTTGTCGGGCAGAGTTTGTGAAAAGATAAATGTTTCAGGTCAATGACTTTTCATTTAGAACACCAAGTCACCAATCTGAAATTTCTCTCTTCACAGATGCTGTCTGACTTGCTGAGTATTTTCCTTTTTTTTTTCAAATTTCCAGCATTTGCAGTTCTTTTGCTTTTTGAAGAATTAGAATGGTCTTCATCAAAAATGCAGGGAATTTAGTTTGATATTCCTTCAATATTTTAGTTTTCATTGGATAGTGCCATGAGATGGTGTCCATCCAAATAAACGGGCAACCTGGCAGGTTTAAGTATTTAACCGATCTGAATGATAGCAGTTCAAACTAAACAGAACACCCTCACTCGGGTATTTATAGAAACATAGAAAATAGGTGCAGGAGTAGGCCATTCAGCCCTTCGAGCCAGCACTGCCATTCAATACGATCATGGTTGATTGATCATCCAAAATCAGTACCACGTTCCTGCTTTCTCCCCATATCCCTTGATTCCGTTAGCCCTAAGAGCATTTAAGTGAGTGAGAGATGTTTGGAAGTCTTCTATCTTGAGACAAGAATGAGACAGTGAGAAAATAAAATAATTTGGTGACACAGACGACTGCAAATGCTGGAATCTTGAATAGACAAACAAACTGCTGAAGGAACTCTGTGGGTCAGGCAGTGTCTGTGGAGGGAAATGGACAGTCTTTTTGTGTTGAAACACTTTATCGGGACTGAAAGAGTAGCAGCGAGATATGAAGAGGCGATGGAGAGGGGAGGAGGGTGGAGCAAGTGATAGGTGACATTATTAACTACAATAATAATCAACATCACGACTTTGCTAACGGTACAGACATTAACCTCTTCACATTCCTTTCATTCGATATGCTCTACTCTGAGGTTACTGAGACACAGGATCTATTCCATTTTATTCTTTGAAGCATTTAGCTGACTATGTGTCTCTGCCATTACTACCAGTTCTTTTAGTCCTGCTGCCTTTATGAATGATATTGCACATGTGCCTTTGCATCACTTTGTATGAGAACATAAGAGATAGGGGCAGGAGGAGGCCATCTGGCCTTTGAAGCTGCTCCGACATTCATCCTGATCCTGGCTGATTTAATGCTTCAGCACCATTGTCCCTAACTATGCCCTGATCCCGTTAATGTTTTTTTTTCCCCCCAGGAAGTGCACTACAATTTAATCCCTTTGCCGATCAATGGTTCAACTAATTAGTGCACATTTTAATATAACCCCCTAATGGTTGCGGCTTAAACGCTTTATCTTTGATAACTTGGCCCATTTTATCATCGTGGTTTCAATCTATGACGGCCATGTCCGTTAATTCATAATCACTTAATGGAGTCAACTCTGATTTGCTTAAGTGACACTGGGATAATCATACGGCACACCTGATGTAAATGCATGGCGAACACTACTTTTAAATCATTGTGCTTCCTGCACATGTGATTCCATTATTGTGGTCAGAAAGTCGATGATAAAAAAAATTAATGTTTTTTCTTCATTTTTGCCTTGCAATTAATTTCAATAAAGCACTTGACTGAGTCTTATTGGACTGAGTCTTGACAGCATTTAATATGGCAGCCACATGAATGAGGACAGGATTGTGATTTGGTGTTTCGCTACATTTGCACCAACCTAAAAATAATGAGTCAGATGCAAAATAGAATTAGAAATACAATCAGAATTATTTGAATCGTATTTCATCTATGTCATTGAAATATTGCAAATCTTGCATCTTCAAATAGCAATTAAAAATGAAGATCAGAAAGCAATAAGTTTTACTTTGCTCAGTCCAGCATTTTCACGATCTCTAATGTTTCCCTGCAAGTGGCACTGCCCAGAGAAACACCATGATGTCTCTCTCAAATATTACATACTGGGACAATAGAATATTTGGAAAGCAGTCATTGTTCTACATGAAGCATTGGAAAGGATCAGCTTTAATTAATTTCCATAGTTGAATCTATGAAATAATTCCTTTCATCCTGCCCATGATTAAACAAGTGTGATGGAATGAGGCATTGAGATTGGAAAAGCAGCTGAAAGTACGTCGGCCATTTTGTTAGCAGTTAGATGGCCTGTGATTTGCTGCTCAACGGCACCAAGCTAGTCAGGCCCTGTAGTTCCAGCAGCTGAACAGGAAACCAATTTGTTATAACGACGTCTTGCTCAGAATAAGGATACGTTTGTGTTCAGAGAGAATGGAAGCATTACTGGGGGAGGCTGGAAAGTGCATTGAAATATTGGAAACACATTGAGCAATTCAGCTTGTATTTGAATTTATAAAAGGAGACTTTTATGCTGAAGTGGCTTCACGACTGCGCAGTCAGTATTAGTGTGCATAACTGGCCCTTGAGGTGGCAGTCATCAGTCTCTCTCCAGCTGTCAGGCAGGACGGCCCAGTACTTTGGTCAGTGGAACGCACGGTGGTGAATTGATGCAACAAAACTTATTAAAGTTTGAAGTTTCAAGCAATGATATTTGATATGTGAATTTTGATATATCCACAAATTGTCAAAGAATTATCTAGATATTAATACAGAGGGTGGGGGGAAGCAGGGATAGAGAGAGAGAGAGAGAGTGTGTGAGTGTGAGAGGGAGAGAGAGAGAGAGTGTGTGTGTGAGAGAGAGAGAGAGAGAGAGAGAGAAAGAGAGAGAGAGAGAGAGAGAGAGAGAAAGAAGAAAGAGCAAGAGCACCTGCAGGAATCACATGACTAGCCATCAGATGATTCCCAATTTGACGGCTCAGGACATGCAAGCCGTCTTTATCAAGAGTGGAGAGAAGGGGGAAGGAATGAAGTGAATGTACAAGAGATATTCAGAGGCATGTCCACTTTCAGAGTTGATCAAATATCAGAAAGTTTTAAGATCTGTAAACGAACAAAGCCAGTCTGAAGAAGGGTCGCAACCCGAAACGTCATTGATGCTGCTTGTCCCGCTGAGTTACTCCAGCTTTTTGTGTCTATCTTCGATTTAAACCAGCATCTGCAGTTCCTTTCGAAACAAAGCCAGATTTAGTGTCTGAGCCAAGTTACTGACAAGATAGAACATTGAGCACTACAATGCAGGAACATGCCCTTCAGCCCACAATGTCTGTGCCAAACATGATGTCAAGTTAAATCAATCTCCTCTGCCAACATGTGATCCATGTGTCTCCATTCCCTGCATATCCATGTGCCCATCTGAAAGTCTCTTAATTGCCAATATTGTATCTGCCTCCACCAACACCCCTGGCAATGCAGTCCCACCACCCACCACCCTATGGTTAAAGAATAAATTGACCCACACATTGCCATTAAAATTTGCGTCTTAATCTTCTGACTCAGCCTACCATGAGGTACTTTGTCAAATGCTTTACTAAGCTCTATGTAGACAACATCCACTACCCTACTCTCCATCAGCCACTTTTGCCACCTCCTCTAAAAAGTTGCCATCTCGTCAATAAAGTTTGATAGACATGACCTGCCCTGGACAAAGCTGTGCTGACCATTCACCTATTCTCCCCCAGTTGAGAGGAAATCCCATCCATAAGAATCCTTTCCAGTAGCTTTCCTGTCACTGACGTGAGGCTCACTGGCCTATAATTTCCAGGGTTAGAAGGCTTCCCTTCTTAAATATGGGAATAATGTTGACTACTCACCATTACCCTGGGGCCTTAACTATGGATGGGAAGGATACAAAGATCTTCAACAGCCCCAGCAATTTCTCTTGTCTCTCAATATCCTGGGATACTAAGCCCCATGTCGTACCAATGCAAAGTACTTGTTTTGTACTTCATCTACATCCTCTAACTTCAAGCTTTCTTCCCCCTACTACAATGAATCTGAAGAAGTGTCCTGAACCGAAACTTCGCCGATCGATTCCCTCCACAGTTGCTGCCTGGCCTGCTGAGTAACTCCAGCACTGTGTATTCTGCCTAAGATTCCAGCATCTGTGTTTCCTTGTGTCTCCAATCAAGCTTTTAAAATTGTCTCTCTATCTTTAGAACCACCTGTGTAATGAATGAATTTACCAACACCATAACTTGAGGAAAGTATGCAATGCCAGAAATTACAGGTAAATAACATGATTATCACATCATCCACTGAGGTTTAAAGCATATTACATGCAGAAAGAATTGGCGACTGACTTTCTCTGCACAAATTATATTGTAACTGTACATACAGAATGTGCAATTCTATTGTGCGTTTTTTTTCCATGTCAGTAGACTGTAAAATTATAACTCTCAAGAGTGAATTGAAGGCAAGTGCTCTGGTTGGGAATGAGGCAACAGTATGGCCATTCTGATCAAATATTTTAAGTGATGAAATATGAATGCAAATCTCAGTAAATACAAAAATAAAACATTTTGTAAAAATATAATCTTGTATGTTATTAATCCAATTGAAATATGGAAAAAAAAATACAGTGAAAAACTATGTGTGTTTGTGCGCTATCCAGGCAAATCATACATGAGTACATTCAAGCAATTCACAAGTACAGCAGACAGTGCAAAGAATAATGCCAAAATATGAATATAGTATTACAGTGTTACAGACTAGAGTTACAGAGAAAGGGCTGAAAAAAAAATAATGTGTAGAGGCTGCAATTAGTTTTGGAGATCAGGACTGCACCCTTAGCTTTTGAGAGGACTACTCAGTAGTCTGATAATGGTGGGGAATAAACTGTTCCTGAATCCAGCAGTACATGCTTGATTATATGCATTGGACCTTGACTCTGTTGGCTGTTTTCCCAACACTGCAGAGTGTGCGTGGAGTTGGTGGGGTGGGTATGGGGAGATTGGATTGTGCGATGGACCAGGTTACGTATACAAATTCCTGTAATTTCATGTAATCTTGGGCAGAGCTGTTGGCAAAACCAGCTGTGATGCATCCTGATAGGATGCTCTCCACGATGCACATGCCAAACTCCCTTGGTCTTCTGAGAAAGGAAAGGCATTGGTGTGCACTTGCTGCTACAGCTTCAATATAGTTGGTTGAGAATAAATTGTTGATGATATTTTCGCCGAAGAAATTGAAGCTCTCAACATTCTCCACTTCGGCACCATCGATGCTCTTTGGGGTGTGCACTCCACCTCATCTCCTGGAGTCAATAACCAGCTCCTTCATCTTGCTGACATTGAGAGAGAGGTTGCCTGATGGGGGAGGGCGGAAGGGGGAATGATTGGAATGAGGTTTAGATGGAGTTGGTTTGGGGGAGGAGCGGAAAAGATGGTTTGCGGGATGGACGAGCGGGAAGAATGGTTTGTTTGTAGATACATCTACAACTTCCAGCGATGTCTTGCAGCCTTGGGCAGAGCAGTTGCCAAACCAAGCTCTGATGCAGCATGTTTTCTAGGGTGCATCAGTGGAAGTTGATAAATGTTGTTGCACACATGCCAAACCCCCTTAGTCTTCTGAGGAAGTAGAAGCATTGGTGTGCTTTCTTGGCCACAGCGGCAATGTGGTTGGACATGACAAGTTGTAGGTGATATTTATGCCTAGGAGCTTGAAGCTCTCGACCATCTCCATTTCAGCACCACTGATGCAAACTGGAGCACGTTCTCCCCTCTGTACGTCTTTAATTTGATGACTATCTCTTTTGTTTTGCTGACATTGGGGAAGAGGTGCTTGTCTTGACACCGTGGTACTAAACTCTTTGTGTCTTGTACACCGTCTCATTGTTGTTTGAGATCTGGTCCACGATGGTGATATCATCTTCCAACTTGCAAATGGAGTTGAAATGTTGTGCTGATGTTCTGTTGTGCTGCTGCAAGTACAAATTTAATTGTTCCATTTCGGGACACGTGACAATAAGACACTATTGATTCTTGGCTCTTTTGAGCAGAATTTTGTTGCACAATCGTGAGTTTATAGGGAGTACAGTAAGGGGTTGAGAATGCATCCTCGCGGGGCACAGGTGTTGAGTCCATGAGCACGGGTGCTATGAGAGTTTGTACCTTCTCCCCGTGACCTGCGTAGGTTTTCTCCGAGAACTTCGGTTTCCTCCCACACTCCAAAGCCTTGCAGGTATGTAGGTTAATTGGCTTGGTATAAATGTAAAATTGTCCATAGTGTGTGTAGGATAGTGTTAATGTGCGGAGTGCACTGGTCGATGCGGACTCGGTGGGCTGAAGGGCCTGTTTCTGCGCTGTATCTCTAAACTAAACTAAAAAAAATGAGGTGTGTATATTGCTGGAAAAGTGCTTAAGCTCCAGTGTTAACTCTTCTCAATGCTAACGATGGGCAAACGTTCACAAGTCTGAAGTCCCACATCACCAGCTTCAGAAACAGCTATTTTCCTCCAAACATGGGGGGGCGGCACGATGGCAGAGTGGAAAAGTTGCTGCCTTACAGCGCCAGAGACACTGGTTCGATCCTGACTGCGGGTACTGCCTGTATGATGTTTGCACATTCTCCATGGAATCTCGTGGGCTTTTCCCGGGTGCAGGACGTGCAGGCTTATAGGATAACGGGCCTCGGTAAAGATCGTAAATTGTCCCGAGTGTGTAGGATAGCGTTTGTGTACAGCGATCGCTGGTCAGTGTGGACTCGGTGTGGACACACTGCATCACTAAACTAAAAAAACTAAACATTAGATTCTTGGACTAACCTGCACATTCCTAATCCCACCATGGCAACAGAACACTGCGGATCGCCTCTTGCAATACTGTGGACGTATGTTTTCTGTGTTGTCTGTGACTATTTGCCTGTGATGCTACTGCAGTTGATCTTTTCATTTCAACTGTACTTGTGTACCCAGTGCTTGTGCTTATGACAATAAACTCGACTTGACTCTGTTTTCCAACATGTCATAATCCATACCTAGCCATTCAAGCACTGGACCAAGCTTCCAATAAAATAGATTGAGTGCTGCGTACTTCAAATTCTGTTCTCACTCTACGCAGGCAACATTTTAACAAATGTAAATATGCATAGTAAATATGGAATAACTAATCAGGCTTACGTCATCAATAATTAATTGCAGATTACTTGGTTTTCTCAATTTAAGTCAATGTCTTATTCTGTTTCATTTCTCTGTAATAATTACACTGAATTTGTTTGAATATTTTCATCCCAAAAGTGCAGTCCTTAACTTAGTTAATGCAACTAAATGCAAATTAAAATTATTTTATTTTGCATAGTAACCATAGCAAGATAACTTGGAAAGAGGTTGACAGTAGTTGAAAGATCAAGGCAGCTGAATTGTATTTATTTATTTTGTCAGTACCATGCCCTTGTTGTACTGCAGTGCTTGCCAAGAATAAAGACCCTCGAGAAATTGGGCCACTTCACACATCTTGGAGGCCAGCTAACTATCTTTAAATGGACTTTAATGGACTAAACGGATTTTATCTTGCACCAAATGTTATTCCCTTTATCATATATGTGTACACTGTGGACGGCTCAAATGTAATTATTTATAGTCTTTCTGCTGACTGGTTAGCAAGCAACAGAAAGCTTTCAACTGTACACCTGGTGAACTAAACTAAGGCAGCCATTAGTAACCATCAGGCAGTCATCACTGCTTTCAGCTTACCAGCAAGACTTTTGATCAGTTGGAAGAAAAGGAGAACTCAGATCTGGCATACAGCTCACAATCTACTCCAGCAGTGTTCCCTGCCCTTCTGCATGTTTCTGAGGCCTGAACAATCCACAGCAAGCACCATAAGGTAATTGAAACACGCTACTAACACTGTCCTTGCAAAGTCTTCCAAATTCATTTAGATGGATGAGAAAAATAAAATCAATATCCTCACTCAGGCTAGCATCTCTCGCACTGAATCCTTAGTTACCATTTTTGCATCCAATTACATAATTCCACTTGGCAAGCTTTGTCATTTACAAGCTCCAATGCCAGACTCCAGAAATGGACACTCTATTCTCTTTCACAAGAAGACAATATTTCTATGACTCGATGAAAATATTAGCGAGATTGAAGAAAAGATGTATGTGTGCTCAAGTTCTCTCTGAAAAACAGCAACCTTTCTAACGCTGGGTCAAGGTGGAGAAGAAGCATTCAGGATGGTTCTGAGAATCTCCAGGTCACGTTCTGGAAGCACGTTGATGCCCTGCATAAACAGCAGAGACTGGCCACTAACAGAAAGAGAAGAGATCTCATAGACTATCCAATTGCTGGCCCATTGGACACTTCCTGCCCTGTCTGTGGAAGACACTGCATTGCTCCATTGGTCTCATCAGTCACCCCAGAACCCACAAACCAGAGGGTAAGTCATCCTCATTACAAGTATGAGATGGTCACAAAATAACACAAATACTTTTGTTGTGAACTTACACATTCCAATTAAATATATCTTCTATTACACTAACTTATATTTTAAACAAATTAATTAACATTGCATTACATTTATCATGGAGATTTAATGTAAATTCATTTGTATTTAGGAAATTGAAAAGAATGTAAATAATTTTATTGACAGCTTACTGAAAATACTTCAGTGTTCCCAGGGATTGTCAAAATTGTTAGGTGTGACTTTCAGGCGTCAAAACAAGAATAACAGCACTGATTAAAAATACAGCTTCCGTCATCCTGGAAGAACATGGAGGCAATCTTAGCAAGAGTTACAATCAATGAATGTTACCTCTTGTTTCTAATCATATGTATGTAGCTTCCAGAGCTAATCTTTGACACTATTCACACAAAGGGTGGTGGGTGTATGGAACAAGCTGCCAGAGGACAGGCTTGGAGGGATCTGGACCAAACACGGGCTGGTGGGACTAGTGTAGCTGGTGAAATGTGTAGAAAGGAACTGCAGATGCTGGTTTAATCCGAAGATAGACACAAAAAGCTGGAGTAAATCAGCAGGACAGGCAGCATCTCTGGAGAGAAGGAATGGGTGAAGTTTGGTGAGCTGGGACATGTTGGCCGGTGTGGGCAAATTGGGCCGAAGGGCCTTTTCCCACACTGTATCACACTGTGACTCCTAAAATCTACATTCCTTACCATTCTCAGCTATATCTGATTTGTGGATTGTACTTGTGTTTAAGAAGGAACTGCAGATGCTGGAAACTCCCAGGTACACAAAAATGCTGGAGAAACTCAGCGGGTGCTGCCCGAAACGTTGCCTATTTCCTTCGCTCCATAGATGCTGCTGCACCCTCTGAGTTTCTCCAGCATTTTTGTGTACTTGTGGATTGTACTTTTTGGCTTTCTCCTGAATTCCCTGCCATTACAGAAGTTTGTCTTCAGACAATTTGATTCAGTCTTCATGATATTGAGAAATGGCTGAGGCCTCGGGATACAATAAGGACAATGGAATCAGGCAAAAATCTGGTGATAGTGCTCCACTACTGTACATATTACTCATCAAGCTACAATTGAGAATCTACTATATTCTGTACTTTTTCTGGTGTTTTTTCCTCTTCACACTACCTCTCGTTGTTGTTTGATTGTACGCATGTATAATGTGGTTTGATTTGAATGGATAACATGCAAGCAACAGTTTTTCACTGTATCATGACAATAATATACCCATACCAAAGTGATGGAAGGTGTCTTAAATTATATAGGGCCATTTAAAACTTTTGTTCTGGACTTGTTTCTCTATCTGGGGTTGATCGACATGCATTGGAGGGAATGCAGCAAAGGTTTCACCAGAATGCATCCCTGAATGGAAGAATTGCCCTCCTATTAATTATACTGGCCGATGCATCTGGGAGTTTAGAATGCAATGTAATCTCAATGAAACATATAAAATTCTGATGGGCCATGAAGCATTGATCCGAGGGCGATTTTGTCCGTGACTGAAGTGTCCAGAGCGAAAAGTACCGTTCAGATATAGGAGGTTGGTTAACCATTGAGGACTGAGCTCCAAAAAATCTTCATCCCGAAGAGAGTGAATCTGTACTCAAGAGGGGTGTGGAAATTCAGCCACAGATGATAAATTAATTTAGTAATGTACTGTTATTATCTTTGATCTTTAAAGTAACACTGACATTTTTAAATTACTCCAGATAATGCCCATTAATCAAGCAGCTTCAGTGCCTGCACTCAATTTATATTTGGATTCCTGACTGGTTTGTGATTGCAATTCGAGGTGAACAATTGAATTCATTATTTCAAACTGTTTTAACAATAGTAATCCAGAATTGTTAATTCACGCAATTTTGAATGCAATAAATCTATCGTGGACAATTGCAATCCAGGATTAATGCACTGAAATGCTAACTACATGTATTATTGCAAATGTGACAGATGCACTTTATGAATATAGACATGGCGGTCCTGCTTTTTCATACAATTCACCTTTCCAAACACTGAAGAGGCGTGACTTTCCTTGATCGTTCCAAAAGCTAATCTGGTTACAGGTGAACACTTTGCAAAACCTTGATCATTTTTCCAAGATTACACTTCTCAGTGTTGCAGGGCTGCATGCCGCTCCTACGGGGATGGGGAGGGGGAAGGAAGGGATAGTGAGAAGGGATGGTGAGGGGGGAGTTAGTGTTACAAAGCTACATGTAGCTCCCACAGGGGAATGGGGAGAGGGAGGTGGGTAGAGGGGGTGGGGATGGTGGAGGGGAGTAATATGCTGTCCCTACAGAGGGAGGGGGGGGGGGGGGGGGGGGGGGGGGGTTGGAGAGATGGGGAGAGGGGTGGACTGGGGGAGGAGGAGGGGGAGTGGGATTTACACGGCTACACGCTGCTTCTACATGGTAGGAGGGGGGGGGGACCAGGAGTAGGGTCATGGAGTGGGGGTTACACAGCTACAACCCCCCCCCCCCCACAGGGGGAGGGAGGGAGACTAGGAGTGAGGCATGATGAGTGAGTGAGGGTAAGGGAGTGGGGATTACACAGGGGAGGGAGGAAGATACTAGGAGTTGGGGCATGGAATGAGGGGGGGAGTGGAGTGGGGATTACACAGCTACACTCCTCTCCCCCCCCCCCCCCTTTACAGGGGAGGGAGGGAGACTAGGAGTGAGGGCATGATGGAGTGAGTAAGGGAGGGGGGGGATGATGGAGTGAGTGAGGGGGTGGAGTGGCTATTACACAGCTACACGCCCCCCCTTTACAGGGGGGAGGGAGGGAGACTAGGAGTGAGGGCATGATGGAGTGAGTGAGGAGGGGGGGGGGGATGGGGGTATGATGGAGTGAGTGAGGGGGTGGAGTGGGGATTACACAGCTACACGCCGCCCCTACAGGGAGATGGAGGGAGGGGACTAGGAGTGAGGGCATGATGGAGTGAGTGAGGGGGTGGAGTGGGGATTACACAGCTACACGCCGCCGCCCCTACAGGGAGATGGAGGGAGGGAGACTAGGAGTGAGGGCATGATGGAGTGAGTGAGGGGGTGGAGTGGGGATTACACAGCTACACGCCGCCCCTACAGGGAGAGGGAGGGAGGGGGACTAGGAGTGAGGGCATGATGGAGTGAGTGAGTGAGGGGGTGGAGTGGGGATTACACAGCTACACTCCGCCTCTACAGGGAGATGGGGGAGGGAGGGGGACTAGGAGTGAGGGCATGATGGAGTGAGTGAGGGGGTGGAGTGGGGATTACACAGCTACACGCCGCCCCTACAGGGAGATGGAGGGAGGGGGACTAGGAGTGAGGGCATGATGGAGTGAGTAAGGGAGGAGGGGGGGGGATGGGGGGTATGATGGAGTGAGTGAGGGGTGGAGTGGGGATTACACAGCTACACGCCGCCCGTACAGGGAGATGGAGGGAGGGAGACTAGGAGTGAGGGCCTGATGGAGTGAGAGAGGGGGTGGAGTGGGGATTACACAGCTACACGCCGCCCCTACAGGGAGAGGGAGGGAGGGAGACTAGGAGTGAGGGCATGATGGATGGAGTGAGTGAGGGGGTGGAGTGGGGATTACACAGCTACACGCCGCCCCTACAGGGAGAGGGAGGGAGACTAGGAGTGAGGGCATGATGGAGTGAGTGAGGGAGGGGGGGGGTGAGGGCATGTTGGAGTGAGTGAGTGAGGGGGTGGAGTGGGGATTACACAGCTACACGCCGCCCCTACAGGGAGAGGGAGGGAGGGAGGGAGAGAAAGAGGACCACCGTGCCTGTGACGTCAGGCGGCGGCGGTCGCTGCGTCAGCCGCGCTGAGCTGAGCCATGGCTTCATCGGAGCCTGAGGTGAGGAGCAACTTTTCCCTCGCACCCTTCCCCCACCCCGCCCCCGAATCGCCGCTGGCTATTTTCCCCTGGGCGGAGGCTCCGGCCTGTTTGAGCGCCGCCTACAGCTGGAAAATACCAGCCGGCGGGTTGTTGTTTTTTTTAAATTAAAAGTTGGTGCTTTGTGCATGTGTGTGTGTGAGCGAGAGAGAGAGAGAGTGTGCGCGTAAAAAAAAAATACGGCCGAGGGGGGGTGGGGGTGGCCTGCTGGCCAGCGTACCCGCCAGCTGGCGGCCCCGCACCCTGCATAACGTATACGCGGCTGGCGATGCGGATGGAAGCGCAGCTGTCAGGCGGCATCCCGGGTGGCGGGGAACAGACGGGGAACGCAAGCCTCACTCCAGCGCCGAGGCGCCTGAGGAGATTTTTGTTTGGGAAGCGCGTGTGTGTGGGTGTGTGTGTGGGTGTGTGTGTGGGTGTGTGTCTGGGGGGGGTACAAAGCATTTGTTGGGTTGGAAAAAAAACAAACCCTTCAAGATCCCGGGAACACCTCACTTGTGAATGAGCATAGATAGCGTGGCCTCTCTCGCCTTTTACGTGCCAGTCTGCACCCGCGATAGTTGCCATCACAATCAAAAGAAAGGTGATTATTATTTTTTTTTCCTGTGGGGCGGGTGGTTGGTGGCGAAGCGGAACATGGAGGATGGATGGACACCTCTCCCAATGGTCAACACGAAGTCTCTTCGAAACTGAACCATTTACAAGACAACGTCGTGGTCTTTTACACGGCTGTGCATTACTACACTTTTTTTGCATGTTTGTAGTATATTTTGTTTACACTATGTCCATTGATATCTTATGTAGAAAATGTTTCTTCAGTTTTGAAAAGTCTGCTTCTTCCAATCTGGAAGGAAGGATTTGTGATGTTTTTGTTGGGCTGTGCCATCCTGGAGTAGATTAGTCTTTTGAGGTGTCTCAGTTTGGTTGTTCTAATCTAGTGGTACATTAAATTGGTTTAGGATATATTATGATCAGCACTGTTGAGTCCTCAAGTCTGCTTGAACAGTTGGAACTGGTCATTGTGTTGCTGTTGAATGTCAAATTTTACCTGCAGTTGAACATGACATGTTATCGGTGTTTGTGCATGCTTGATGGAAATGGATGATCATCAGTGCTGAATTTCCTCTGAGATGTTGATAATTTGACAATAGTTGCAAGAATGGACACAGGAAGGGCTTGAGCTTTCTGATTCTAGGCATTTCGCACCCTTGCCTCTTAATCCTTTTATTCGCCAATTTATACTCTTGTCCATGTCAAAATGCAATTCACTTTCTTTTCATTAGTTAGCCTAAAATATAGGGCTTTTCAGTATAGCATTGTATTCTGATCCTGAAAGAAATTCCAGTTTCGATAGTTACCAATCTATTATTTTGTTAAAGCCATTCATGATAGTTTTTCGGAGAGTTTACTTTCCTTTTGACTGCTCTCTACCTAATGTGTTAAGGTTTGGGTTTTTAATGTATGCCATGTATGTGAAAGTGTTACTTTTTTATCTTTTTTTTCCCTGTTGTGAATCACTAGGAATATAAGTTGTAGCTGCTAGAAAAAAAAGTGTGTTTTACCTTTACAAAATATTATCTTTGATATTAACGTAGGGTACAGATCATACCAAGTCAAAATTGCTGATGTCTCATTTAATGTTACTGTTTTTGGACTGAGACCTACAACTGGTAAAATAGATTCACCAATATATCAATTATTTTTGTAACGATAATTGGGTTTGCTTATGAAAAATGGTCATAGATGGCAGCATGTTAATATCAATCAGTTGACATTATTTGGACGTTAATTTATCTTTGCATTTTTATCTATCTATTGTTCCTCATTAAATGGAGGAATGCAATTTTCAGTACTGAAAAATAAGGATGTTTTGCTCATGTGCATGTAACAATGTACTTCTGGTAAACAGTGTGCAGTTCCTGAATATTGTCAGTGATTTGGTAAATGTTATCTTAGGTAAGTATTCATAAGTAAATTGGAATTGGCTTTCCATCAGTCTATGGGACATATCAATGGCCATACATTGACACAGACATTTATAATTATTTTTGGGATTACTTGAGCCTAGAATTTAAGATCAGAGATCTGTTGAAAGGCCAGAACGATGCCTTTTAACTTGGTAACTCAATCCAGTGGACAGAATTTAGCTGCTGATGAGGGATTTGAGATTGCTCTGTACCTATTGTACAGAATTACAATTGTTTTGAATGATTTAGTTGACATTTAAACATTTCAACTAGTTTCTTCAACCAAACAAAGAATGGTGTGACCATTATTTAAGGCAATTTTGTAATTATTTTCACTTGAATCTGTAGAGTAGACTATGCCAAAACATATAGAGAACAAAGTATTTCTATTTCTCGGTATTGGACCCCACCCCCCCCCCCCCCCCCCCCCCCCCCCCCCCCCCCCCCCCCCCCCCCCCCCAAAATAAATGTGGATTTTGCAATGTGGATGAATGCAAAATAGACAAATCCACATTTCCTTAACAATTTTTAGTTTTTTCCAAAAATATTATATTGAAGTAAACTTCGTGGTATTTATGCCTGGCTTGACCATCATGGTGAGGTTCATCGACAGATGAAGTAAAATTGTGAAGGAATGCCTGGAAATGTCTCATTGTATTTACTTTGTTTTGTTTAAATGATATTTAATCTATTGCACCACGTCTGTTGACGGTGTCCAACTTGCAATCACACTGAATCCTGTTACTGTTCTGTCTTCAAACACTGAAGTAGGATATTTTATGTCAACATTTGGATCAGATGATTTTGACACGGATTGCTTATCTTGGTAGGACTAAAGATCAGTTAAGATGTTGGATTTTGTGTGTGAAGTGATGCAGTGAAAATATACAGAGTGGAATAAATTATGTTGTTCATTTACAAACTAGATTTTCAATGGTTGTTAAAGTAACTGAAATATTTTGAGGTTACAATATTGTATTAATTGTTATAAAATCAATTGAAGAGGCTTGTTTTTAAGATTCAAAATAGTGCACTGCGTTCGTTTCCAAATGGCAGGCCTTCATGTCTGCCAGCAGCTTGGACCATGAAATGGCTGAATCTGCAGTGAATTTATATCCAATGAGCATGCTCAGAATGGTGTAACTGAACCAATAGGGGGGGTAGAAGAGTTGGCTTATATACTGTATTGAGGTATAGCTGATCAAATCACAACTATAAAAGTATTCTTTATTAGTTGAACAATTTGAACTTTATTTCTTTCTGATATCTTCACCTACAGTTGTTAAAATGTTCTAGTAAGTTTGGGGTGTCTTCTCCTAATGACTCAATGAATTGGTGGCGAGAGACCATATCAGCATTTAAGTCTACAGCATTCTTTTTAAGGCCAACATGGTACTTTGTTGTGCCATTTTATGTGTAAAACTGTTGAGAACTTTGTGAGAATTTGTTTGATGGCTGTTGCAATTTGTTAGATGGCTGTTGCAATTTCTCAGGCTTCCATTGCAGAGCTGATTGTAGCAAGGGAATAAAATTGGTGAAATAAACTTTCGATCAAGTTGCTGTTATTTAAGATGAAGTTCAAGTATCCATCCTTGCTGAAGCTCATTTGTCAAAGTTCTGAGATGGCATTGAAATGTAACCAAAAAAATAAATTGTACTTATTGGCAAAATGGACAAAGAAAGTGATCCAAAATGACACTTTGGCCAGTAGCTTGATAAACACTGTGCAATGAAGCAGTTCTTGTAAATAGATAGATAGATAGATAGCCTTTTATTGTCATTCAGACCGAAGTCTGAACGAAATTGCAGCAGTCATACATATAATACCATACAATAAAACAACAATAAACACATATTAACGTCCACCCAGCATCTCCTCACTGTGATGGAGGCAAAAGTCTTAGGTCTGCAGTCTCTTCCCTACTCTTCTCCCTCTGCGCTGGGGCATTACCCCCCCGGGCGATGTTAAGAACAGTCCCGCGGCTCAAACACCGCGGCCCGGGGTGGTTGAAGCTGCCGCCGCCCACCAGTCCTGCCGAACCCCGGACTCAGGCCACCGCCGCCAGAACACCGTCCCAGCCACCCTCACGTGAGTACTGCGCCGTCTTCAGCCTCGGGCTGGGCCGCCCCGACTTGGGCGCCGAACCTCCCCCGGACCGGGCCGCCCCGACATGGGCGTCGCTTCTCCCCCGGACCGGGCCGCCCCGACTTGGGCGTCGCTTCTCCCCCGGACCGGGCCGCCCCGACTTGGGCGTCGCTTCTTCCCCGGGCTGGGCTGCCCCGACTTGGGCGCCGAACCTCCCTCGGGCTGCCAGCGCCGCACCTTTCCGAGCTCGGCCGCTCCGACGGGAACCTCGTTCCACCCTCGGGCTGGCCGTCCTCACGGGAGCGTCCCAACCTCTTCCAGCCCTGAGCCGGACCACCCTCACGGGAGCGAGCTCAGACGGTGCTCTGCCTCCGGAGCCTCGAGGTCGTCAGCTCCATTAGGCCTCAGCACAGACGGAGGCAGAGAAGGGGAATACGACAAAAAAGGTCGTATTCCCCCGCAGGGAGAGACTGCAAACCCCCCAAAAACACAAGCTAAAACCAAAAAACTAGACTAACCAAACAAAATAAACAACATAAAAAACACAAAGACAACGGGACCGCCGGTAAGCCGCTGCAGCCAGAGCCGCGCCGCCACTCCGAACAAGTGTGTAAAATATGCCTTGAATCTGTTTTGGTCAAAGATTGGAGCCGTATTGGATGATAAGGAAACAACATGTAACTGTTTTAGCCATACGTTGAATAATAATTTGCTTTACTGAACGTATTAGCTATTAGCTACTTAAAATATTAGCTATTTTAAATATTGGACCATGAATACAATTTTATCGATAAGTACAAAACCAACTGCTGAAGGACAGTGAAATTCAGCATTTTAAGATTATAAATTCACAAGATGCACCTGTAAAGTCCAAATTATCAGAATGATAGCTTTTTAAAAAAACAATTTATTATTTAAATCTATCAACGTACTAATATTCAGGATTCGTGTTATTATTGTTACATGCTACATTGCTATTGAAAAGCTGTGTTTTGCAGGCTAACCAAACAGATCAGGCAATCCATACATAAATACAATCGTCAAACTCAAGTACAATAGGTCATTGAGAGTCAGGAAGTTTTGATGCAGCTTTATAGGACTTTGGTTAGGCTACATTTGGGGTATTGTGCACAGCTCTAGTCTTCTCAGGAAAGATGTGGAGGCTTTGGATAGGGTGCTGACGAGGTCTAGAATGATATGTGGATTAGGGGGTATTTGCTGCAGGGAGAGGTTGGAAAGACCTGGATGGTTTTCTCTGGATTGCCAGAGGTTGTGGGGAGACCTGACAAAAGTATATAAAATTGTGAGATAGGGTAGGCAGTTAGAATCTTTTTTTGTCAAGGTGGAAATATCAAATACAAGAGGGCATTGTTTTAAGGTAGGACGGGCAAAGTTTAAAGATGTGCAGGGCAAGTTTTGTTTTAAACAGAGCGGCTGGTTAGTGCATGTAACGCACTGCCAAGGGTGGTGATAGAGGAAGATATGATAACGGCATTTAAAAGACTTGGATAGGCATTTGGATATGCAGTGAATGGAGATAGATGGATTATGTGCAGGTAGATAAGAGTTGATTTTGCCATCATGTTCGACGCAGACATTGTGGGCCGAACATGCTGCCAGGATCAATTCTTATCTGCCTGAGCATTTGTAGTATTTTAAATGGCAGATATGTTTAAATCCAAAAAAACATGTCGAATGCCTTTTAATAAGGAACCGTCTGTATTGCTAAAAGTTGTGCTTAAAATATTTACTTTGGTTTCAGATATTTTATTTGAATAGGGAATGTGCTTCAGGTGATTTGATAACAATGGAAAGCATTAGTGATACTCTTTACATTTAGGCATAGGATGATCGAGATATATAGTACGGAAACAGAATCTAAACATCTATAACATTCCAAATGTCTTTTGAAAGTCATAATTATGTCTTCTGCAATTTCCACTGGCAGCTCATTCCAGATACACTGTCCTCTGAGTGAACAAAGCCACTGAGGCCCTTTCACCTTAAGCCCATGCCCTTTAGTTTTAGAATCTGCTGCATTGAATGTTCACCTTATCCATGCCCTCCTGATCATGTACACCTCAATAAGGTCATTCTTCAACCTCTGACTCACCAAAGAAAAATGTTGCAGCCTATCCAACCTCTCCCTATAACTCAAGCCCGAAGGTCCATGTAAAATCCTGACAAATCTCTTCTCAATCCTTTCCAAGTTAATTACATCCTTCCTAGTTGTACACATTACTCCAAGTATGGTCACTTGATGTCCTATGTTTTGTACTCAATACCTTTCCGAAAAAAGGCACACTTGCACCTCCTCCAACCTCATCTACTGTATCCGCTGTTCCAGGTGTCAACTTCTCTACATGGGCGAGACCAAGCGCAGGCTCGGCAATCGTTTCGCTGGACACCTCCGCTCGGTCCGTCTTAACCTTCCTAATCTCCTGGTGGCTCAGCACTTCAACTCCCCCTCCCATTCCCAATCTGGCCTTTCTGTCCTGGGCCTCCTCCATTGTCAGAGTGAGGCCCAGCGCAAATTGGAGGAACAGCCCCTCATATTTTGCTTGGGTAGTTTACACCCCAGCGATATGAATATTGACTTCTCTAACTTCAGATAGCCCTTGCTTTCTTTCTCCATCCCCTTCCCAGTTCTCCCACTGGTCTCACTGTTTCCGCCTACATTCTATCTTTTTCCCGCCCCCTCAACTGACATCAGTCTGAAGAAGGGTCTCGACCCGAAACGTCGCCCATTCCTTCTCTCCAGAGATGCTGCCTCACCCGCTGAGTTACTCCAGCATTCTGTGTATGCCTTATGTCTTCTTCATTGCCTTGTCAACCTGAAATGTCACTTTCAGGGAACCATGCACCTGTATTGCTAGATATCTCTGTTGTGCAACACTCCAGGGGTGTACCGTTAACTGTGTAAGTCATGCAATGGTTTAACATACAAAGTGCAAAACTTCACACTTGTCATAGAGTTAAATTCCATTTGCCATTCCTTGGCCCACCTTCCCAACTGATTTAGATCCTGTGGTAAGCCTAGATATCCTTTCCCATTGTTTACCACACCACCAATTGCGTTGTCATTTGCAGATTTACTAACAATGTTAACTACATTATCATCCAATTCGTTCATGTAGATAATAAACATCAGTGAACCCAACAGTACTCCTACGACTCTCCACAGGTCACTGGTCTCCAATCAGAAAAATAACACTTCACAAGTACTCTTTAGCTCCTTCCTCCAAGTGAATATTGAGTCCAATTGGCTAATTCACTTTGTATTCCATGTGATCCAACCTTTCGGACTGTTCTAGCTGCCATGTGGGACCTTGTCAAGGGCGTCCTTGAACTCCATACAGAGAACATCTGCTAGCTTGTTCTCATCAATCCTCTTGGTAATTTCTTTGAAAAGCTCTATCGGGTTCATAAGAAACTATTTACCATGCTGGCTATCCCTTATCATTGTGCATATGCAAATGCTGGTAGATCTTGCGCCTAAGAATTCTCCCCTACAAAGTTCCCACCTTAGATATCGGGTTCATTGCCCTGAAGCTTCCTGGCTTATCTTAAATAATGATACGATATTAGCTGCACTCCAGTCTTTGGAACTCCACCTGTGGCTATAGACAGATGGAAATATCCCTGTAAGTGTCTCTGAAATGAATTGCCTAGCTTGTCACAAAGTCCAAGTATACACTTGGTCAGGCACTAGGTATGTATTCACCTTGATGCACCTGAAAACAACTAATATCTTTACTTTAGTAAAAGCTTTGTTTTGTTTTCGTTACCTATTTTGAATGTGGGAGATAGCTTGCCCGAAGAGTGTTTAAGACATTTAGGTTTAGATTTAGTGTGACAAATTTATATATTTTATTAGTAGGATAGATGGCTTCATTTATTCATTTAAAGATCAAGTCTGAAATGTATTCTGTGGTGTAGGGTTGAGTTGTGCAACAATTGGGAGGTTGCACGGCAGTTGAGGTCACAACCTGTACAGCTGGCCCTTCTTCTGTCCCCACGGTGGGAGGGGATTTGAGGTCGGTTCGGGGGGGGGGGGGGGGGGGGGGGGGCGGTTCGGTGCATTTTACAATTAATTTCCTACTTATTGCTAGAAGTTAGCTACAATTATTTCATATCTTGCGTATAGTGTTTTTGGGTGTAATAACACAGGAATGTTTGCAGCAGCTTTGACTACAAAATGGCAGTATCTACAATGAAATAATCTCCAACAGGTATGCTTGTAAACACCATCTGAACCTATAGAGGGAGTTACAGTGGAGCTGCATACTACATACACAAAGATCAAAAATGCCCTACTTAACAGAAATTCCATTTACATTTAGCTCTGAAATAATAAATCACATTGCAAGTTATTTTCTGGATTTAGTTTGGAATATTATCCTGTGCAATTGCTTTAACCACAGTAGAAAGTAACCTTGCCCATTTATTCTGGAGAGAGGACATTTAGGATTTTAAAGAAAAAGACAAAGTAATAGTGCAGGTTAACAAAATGACAATGACAGCCTATGTCTTGTTGAGAAAGGATGGTGCATACAAACATGTGTGGAATTGGATTTTGATCAATAAACGTTTGAAAATGGACAACATTGAAGGCTGTTTGGTTGAATCCTTGCACTGTTTATATCAAGATGGGTGAATTTGCTCATAGAAGCAAATATCTAAAATCAAATGGTCGTTACAGTGATATGTTAACGTGACAAAGGTTGGAAATTAAATATTTTGGGACATGAAAATATTCATAGGCAAAATTGAATATTGTTGGGGGTGGCCCAGTATTAAAGAATGCGATGAATGCAGTTGAGATGAGTGATGTTAATTTGGGGGAAAGAAAATCTAATTATTGATGGAACTAAATCACAGTAAAGGGCAGAGAACATTGGGAGTTGTGTATAGCTTGCCCCCAAATTTGTCACCTAAAAAATTCCTGTATGGTATACATCGGGAAATAGGAGGTGAATGTAACAGGGTTAATACGATTATCATGAGAACTTTAGGGATCGATTGGTCCAACCAAATTGGCCAAAACTTTTTTATACCAGCATGTTGAAGAATGCAAGGAAAGACTACTTGAGATCAGTTGTGTGGAAGAAGAAATTGTTAATAAAAGATCCAATTGTTAAGGAGTTTTTAAGGAATAATGATTTATAGTAGAAGTTTAGATCGAATCTGAAAGCGATTTGGTTCAATCTGAAACCAGGGGTTACCATCTGAATAAAGTAAATTACGAAGGCATGAAAAATAAATAAGCTATGGTAGGGCGGGAATCTTTATGAAATGAAAGAATTGAGCAGGCATTCAAAGAATGAACATTTAAATTTATAATATATTTGTTTTTTTATGGAAACAACAACACAATAATTCTATTGCCTTTGCTATTGGGAAAATTAAAATAGTATTTCATCAAAATAAAAGTCTTACTATCCCAAAAAAAGTGAGCCTGAGAATCAGGAACATTTCAACATTTATCCAAGGACCAACGATTAAGAGACGAGAACATAAGCTACCAGTCTAGTTATAAAGTCGAATATGGAAGCCACTGTAGTATTGTCTGAACCAACTGATTAATTAAATTTGAGAGGGGGAATGGAACTTTGCTAGGAGATGATATGGATCTGAAGGACCGAATCATTCCTTCTGTGTAATTGTAAGTGTTCCTTATAGACTGACAGGGGAAAATTATAATGGCAAATGAAAAAATGGCAGGGAAGTGAAATGTTTTATGTTTGTATTCAACACAGTTTCCTGGAAGTGATGGAATGACCTTCTTTACTTCATGGAAGTGACAATGAAGTAATATTAACCTCAATTGAGCATTGACTTTTATGTATACATAATTTCCTCTTGGTGGAAGAGGGAGGCATGAATAAGTTGAGATAAAAAATGGAAAAGTAAAATGGAACGAAACGCCCAGCCAAAGATTAATTTATGTTCTCAATGACTTAAATCGATCAACCACATTTCTCAAAATTCTTTATAGTTGTTTTGAATATCATAAACTCAATTTTGAAGTTATCCAGGGAAATAATTAACGTTATTTATGGTCTTCATTCAGAACGTTGTAGTTTACTTCGAACACTTTGCATTTTACAACATTGAATATGAATATACAACCAAAAAACAAAATGGTTTAACTATAAAAAGTGCCAGAAACACTCGATAGGTCAGACAGCAATTGTGGAAAGAGGGTTTCACGTTAGAAGACCCTTCCACCATGCGCCCCAATTGCCTGCGTATCCCTCTAGACATTCTTTATCCCTGTACCTGTCCAAATGTCTTTTACTGGTTAGAATCGGGTGGGGAATAGTAATCAAAATAATGCAAGGATTTAGTTTAAAAAAAAATTAAAGTGAAGGAAATAACCAAGGCAAATTGTGCTGAAGCAAGAGTAGAGAATTTAATGAAAAATGGGGCAACTGGAGAAAGGGAAATGTACAGAGATGGTGAGAAAGTGTAGCAAAGTTTATGCTTTTACATACACACACTTCATTTGCTTAAAAAGATCACTCCCATTGGACAAGAATGATAGTGTTTCTTTTTTGAATACCTGCCAAAAATTGTGTTATTAGTCATTTAAACAATGCACACACAAAATGCTGGAGTAACTCAGGAACGGGTGACGTTTTGGAACGAGAAGGAGTCTGAAGAAGGGTTTCGACCCGAACATCACCAATTCCTTCTCTCCAGAGATGCTGCCTGTCCCGCTGAGTTACTCCAGCATTTAGTGGTCACGTCAGGGGGAGTTCTCCCTGCCACGGGTACTGTGTAATCCCATGCTACCTGCTCCATGGTCGGATAGTCTGCGACTAAACTGTCTCCCCTACTTGGTTTGCCAGGTGAGGAGGGGGCTGTGGACCCCCAGCAGGACCAAAAACAAGACCTGTCAAAGGGCAGAAGAGCTCCTAGCGAGCCAATGGCCATCCACACTTCAGTAGAAGTTGCGATGATAAAGCACACCCACCAAAATCCTATACTTCCAGTGGTGGAAGTCTGCAGGAATTGGAGGACAGAGATGTGTGGTGCGTCCGTCACCGTTCCCGTTGGAAACCAGCGCCACTACGTCGCTAATGTTTTCAACGATGATGAATGAATGAATGAATTGTGTCTACCTTTGATTTAAACCATCTGCAGTACTTTCCTACACATTTAAACAATGCATCTGTTTTATAAAAACTTTATTTTAGTAATTAGAATATTGAAGATTCTGGTATGTATTTTTCCTCGCTGAATTACGTATCGATTATTGTGAGAAAGCAAGAAAATAGGATAGGACAAACAGCTCCTTAAGTCTGCATTGAATAATCATGGCTAATCTGCTCCAGGCCTTATCTCCTTGTCTGTGCCAGTTACGTGTCGTCTTCCATTCCCCAATCTTTTGAACATTTATCTACCTTCTCTTTAAATATCCACAATGATCTCGCCTCCACAATCCCACTTCATTGACAATTCCAAAGATTCATTAACTTCTGCGAATAGTTCTTCAATTCACCTCAGTTTTAAATAAATGCCCCCTTTAACGTAGTTATGTGAACTTATTCGAGATGCGCTCAAGATGAAACATCTGGACATCTTCCTTCCCATGCCCCAGTAAGAATCTTATGTTTCAATATGATCATCCCTCATTCTTCTAAATTCTAAAAAATGTTGATTTAATTTTTTTCGGCGCATGTGATGGATAAACCTCTGAATCCAGGAATTAGCTTCCTATGAACTGCCTCTTAGGCCAGTTTATTTTTTCTGACATAACTGTTCACAGCACTTGGGTATGGGCTCACCAGCACACGGTACAACTGTAATATTAAATCTGTCTGAAGAAGGATCCCGACCTGAAACGTCACCAAGGATGCTGCCTAACCCGCTGTGCTACCCAGCACTTTGTGTCTCTTATTTTTCAGTCTTTCATTTGGTTTTCTAAACTACTTGCTGCACCTGCCTGCTAACCTTCTATTGACTTTGCCTTTTACATCCTCAAGTAACTTGAGCAAAATTTTCATGCATGAGTTACTGTTCATAAAGCTATTTTTGACCTGAGAATTGTAAAATATTACAGTTGAGAAAAAAAATGTCACTAAATTAAAGTTAACACGACCTCTAAAATTTACTCATCCATTAATCTTTAATGAGCAGATGAGTTATTGTTTGAAATTTGCTGAATAACCAATTTCTGCTTTCCTATTTGGATTTTAGTCACTCAAGTAATTCCACTAAACATTGAAGGTGTCTGGAAATTTTTTTAATTACTTTACTATTGCACAAATTTTTATTTTTATGGAATATCGTGAACTATTTGGAAAACCATAATATTTATGCCACCATGATCGTACTTAAGCTGCTCCACTTTAATTAATGTTATTCATTTAATTGACTGCAAAATCTATTAGCGATATCAAAACAAGATGGGGGGGGAAACATTTGGACATAAATGGGAAAGAGCAGAAGTGGGAAGGAAAAGGAAGTTTGCTGAAATCAGATGATCTATTCTCAGAATTTATTGTGATGACATTTGTATTCAAGGAATGGTGGCATTTTGTATAGTTCGTGGAAATATAGTCGACAATGTTAAAGTGTGAAAGGGTTATTGTCATCTATATTTTTGCACTTTAATTCATTCTTCACTTACTATCAAAAACTGATTATCATATAAATATTCTAGTTTAATTTCCCCCCCATTAATCAATGAAACATATATTAGAGTAATTTTCAAATAGTATGCAGTGGCCATTTTGGATTTGAGATTAAGATTCTTATTGTTATCTTAGAAAATGGCTGCCGTAGCAGTAGGCAAAGGTAAGTGAAAAGTGTAGCTGTGAAAAATACGTCCTCGCAAACAGAATGTTTTCAAAGTTATTTTAAATCAAAAGTTTATTGCACAAAACATCTAATGCAGCATACAGAACTATATGGGAAGGTGTGTGTGATTAATTTGGTTTTTAAAGTTAAGTATGAAAGTTATCAATAGTCTGTTTTCTGTTGGTTTAGGAAATTTCTAGTTTGTAAACAATTTGAAACTAATTAGTTTATAACAGTTATGGAGAACATAATCCAGCAGGATTCTTAAAGATTTTTTTCCGAAATATTTATGGAACCTTGGCCAGCTAGTTTCCCAGAATGTTTTATTCTTATTTTAACTACTCTTATTGGGTTATAAACTAAGTGTCGGTGGAATTCAGTGGGTCAAGCACCATCTATGGAGGGAATGGACAGATGAGATTTCTGGGGAGTGGGAAAGATTACTTTTTCAGAAGGAAGTCTGAAGCAGATCTAATTGCTCCAAATTTAGTGGTTGTTCAAGATTCCAGTATCTGCAGTCTTTTGTGTTTCAGTCTTATTGAGTTAATGTTTATATTTGGAAATTGCATGGGAATGTATTTGTCAAATGATTTAAATCTTTAAGATTCTGCCATTAGAATTGTATAATACTACCAAACTAGATTGATTGACATTGGAGCTCAAGTCTTTTATTATCTGAACAATTGCAGATGTTCTTTATTGGCCTTTGACTTAATCATGTTTTATGTACTAAAAGCAGAAGATGCTGGAAATAATCAGTAGGTCAGGCAGCGCCCGTGGAAAGGAAAAGTGTTAACGTTTCATGTAAAAAGCTTATCATCAGAACTGGGGAAAAACATACCAGAAAAACAATCGTTTTATCTTGAGTGAACATATTCTGAACACTTCTTTCTTCGAAACAGCTGGATTTGTTCCTCATTCCATTGGCCTTGTATATTTTCTCAGAACATTTCTTGGTGGTTAATCTTGGAGGAAATAAAAATCTGAAAACATTATTTCAATGAAAGTCCTCAAAAAATATGTTCTCTTGCTAATTGGTATATTTCATGCAAGATATGATTATTTAAAAAATAAAATCCAAGCTTAGAAATTGTAAATTAACAATTTGATTTTCAGGAAAGGGACACGTGATCGAAATCTTAAAGAAAAGATTTTTGAAATGCACACAAAGATAACAAGAGGAACTGTGATAGACATTTTGATATGATTTTTCGGAAGCTCAAATTATGGGGGGGGGGGGGTAGTAGTGCATATTCAAAATAATTAGTATCACTTGCACAATTATAGGACTTCTGTATATCCTAAGTTATATGCTTTATCACTTGCTTAATGAAATGTCATGTTTTCAGAATAAAAGTGATATTTCTTAAAAGCTCTCACTGCTCAATTGTATAAATGGCAGAGCAATGTAAGAGGCAAGGACAAAATTAAATATCAACATTCAAATCGCAGAAACAACTTTGCCTAAAAACGGAATACAAACATTCAATTCATGGATTTGGATGATCTGAGTTGGATGATCAGCCATGATCATATTGAATGGCGGTGCAGTCTCGAAGGGCCGAATGGCCTACTCCTGCACCTATTTTCTATGTTTCTATGGAGTTCAACCTTGCCTAAAAATTGATCCTTAACACTGAAGGAGCACAATGCTATGCAGCTGATAATAGGGTTAGCCTAAGGGAGAATGCAAAATTCTACTTGTTGTCAGGCAGGCCTCTTAGCATCTGGTTCAAATTTCAATCTGAATTTCCTGGAGTATTTAAATAGCACAAAAATATGGTTCCAATGTAAAAATTATAGAATATGTATATCTATATAAAGATCTATAACAAAGGATGTAATTACACACCTTGAAAAGAGTAATAGGATTGAGCAGAGGAAGCATGAATTTATGAAAGGATTTTCTGCCTATTTTTAGTGTCATCTACAAACTTACTAATCATGCCTTTGTACATTCCCATTGAAATAGTTGATGTAGATAACAAACAGCAATGGGCCCAGTAGGAATGAGGAAACCATTAGTCTCAGGCCTCCAGTCTGAAAGACAACCTTCGAACGCCATCCTCTGCAGCTGACCATTAAGCCAATCCAGTTAACTAGCTCTTCCGGCATCTCATGCCATCTAATCATCTAGATCAGCAACCAACCTTGTTCACATAGACTACATCTAAAGGACTGTCCTCATCAACCTTCTTGGTTACTATTTCCAAAAAACTCATTAAAATGGATGAGATATGATCTCCCATGCACAAAACCATGCTGACTATCCTTAATCAACCCGTCTTTCCAAATGTACACTTATCTAATCCCTCATAATCCTCTCCAGTAACTTTCCCATCAGAATTACTGGTCTAAAATTCACAGGTTTTTTTTACAACACTTCTTAAATCGAGGCATAATATTGGCCTCACAGTCTTCTTGCACCTCACACCTGTCTATTTAACGACAATTCAGATATCTCAGCCAAGACTCGCACACTTTTTTCTCTAGCTTCCCATAGTGTTCTTGGATATATCTGATCAGGCCCAGGAGATTTATACAAAAAGCTGGAGTAATTCAGCGGGTCAGACAGCATCTCTGGAGAAAAGGAATAGGTGGCGTTTAGGTCGTGACCCTTCTTGAGAATGAGAATCAGTGGCCTGGTTAAACTGCAGGAAGAAGACTGAGATCTCCACGCCTCCTCCTTTGAAGACCAAGACTGAGCTGCTGGGACAACCCTCAGATCGCCGGTGCCATCGCACATGTGTGAGGGACAGCACTCCTCGACTTTCTTACCACTGAATAAAATACATCGCGTGCGTTTGCCCTACGAGTCCGCCCGCAAGTGACGGTGTAGTCACTGCCGAACCCGGTGTCATCCCCGGCGCCACAGTTGATATGATTCAGTTCAACTTTAGAAATTTATATTAATTGAGCTTTGAATTGGAGCTATGTGACTTCAGTGCATTGTTTCAACTTGCCATTTTCTGTTACATTGGTTAGATCTTTGTTATTTATAAATTGTAATTATAAATTATAAGTTTATAAATTGAAACGGATATTTAATGGTAATTATCTATGATTTAGACTTTTCCATGTTCATAACTTTTTAAATGTTCAAAGTAAAACAAATAAACACAAGTGTTCACTTTTCAATATTATTATACGGTTGTGAAACCCTGCAGTACAGTATTTTATTTAGCTTCCAAATAACAAGCCATTTTTGGTGTCCCAGTGCTTAAACATGAAATGGCTGACTATGCATGTATCTCAACTGAGCATGCTCACAGCAACACAACTGATCCTATGAAGAAGCAGAATTGAACATGACTCAAACTAGGATTATGATGTAGAAGCCTCTTAAAGTTTTAGCAAGACTGTTGATCTCTAGATTCAGCGTTTGTTTACTTCACAAATGGTAAATTTTGTTTCTGAAAGTTTGATGATGGTAAATATCCTCCTAGGTCGACACAAAATGCTGGAATAATTCAGCGGGACAGGAAGCATCCTCCTAACTGATTGGAACACTGGAACTTCAGAAATCCCAATGGAAAGTTTCAAACGTTTATCAATGTTATCATACATTTGCTCAAGCTAAATATTTGACAGAGATTTCAAATATGTTACCTTCTGAGGGGCCAAATAATTCTGCAGTATTGCTATATGTGAAATCATCAATTTAGGCACTTTTTGAGATATTTGAGGCCTAAGGTGTGAGCTGTAGCACAATAAAAAATATTCATCGATATTTTACAGAATAGCAGAAATTGTGTGAAGATTTGTATGCCAGATAAGGCTTGATTTAATGGAATGATGTTTTCTAAACTGATACATGATTGCATTTGAAAATGATATCATGATGCCTGGCCCTTGATGTCAATGGTGTCTTTTGTTTGGGAGTATGATTTTGTAAATGTTCATATTTGAGTTAATCTACGGTGTTTGTGTTGTGATAAATTACAAGATAATTGGATGTAGAAACTATTCCAGCTATGTTTGTTATTCATTCCAGTATATTTGAAAGACTTTTTAAAACAAACATGTAACTTTAATTTCAGCAAATACTTTGAGAGCTTCTGATGTCATAAACCATTGGGAGTGTTATTTTGGCTTCTATGTTCTGTAAAACAATGGCAAAGGACAAGGGAAAACTGAATTTTGCATGGTGTTTCAAAAGTGCCACATGTGATACTTTTATAGAATTATTCCAAGTCATATTTCTGAGTTTCTGTTGACCAGATTGTTAAACCAGTTTTAATCTAGTTTTGGAGCTTCCTCGTTGTTAATATTTTATTCTTCAGTTCCCATTTATTTTTGTATTAATCTTTATTAAGTAAATAAAGTGATTGTGAATTGTGAATTTGAGCTGTTATATAGTCAGAAAAGCAAACATGAATTTTTGTTCGTGTCATGCAAGAGCAAGTCATTGAACAAATACTTGGAGGAACATTGCAGCTGTTCTCCAAGATTCTTCAAGATAATTTCTCCAATATAAGCGATGATGAACAAAGAGTAAGCAATCTGAATTTGATGGTACCTTCTTTAAGTAAAAGCACTTCAGAAAAAAATAAGGTAAACTGTTATGTAAAAGTCGAGGAATTTCTGTGTTCAGTTTTTTTGGCTTTAGGTAATCTGGTCGAGGTTCGTTTTTTAATATGAATCTTGACAATAAGAGCATATCCAGATTAGCCATATAAGAGCATATCCAGTATAGCCATATGTCACCAAATTTAGTTTAATCATATTTAGCTGCACTAAGATTTTTGCCACATACAAAACAGGCTGGTTAATCTATTTATCTCCTAACACCACAAACTGTTTCCATTTATTATGAGGAATGTTAAAATTTTAGTGGAATGTTTTTTGGTTTAATGGATGCAGTTATCACAACATTTAAATATCTTTACACCAACCAGGACTATACAATCTGTTCGATCCATGTACCAAATGCAGTCCAATCAGCACATATCTGGAACTCGTGACATCATACAATACACAAATTTTAAATGGATACATGGCTTTCGTGGTTGCAGTTCACTTAACAATGTCAAATGATTTAAGAACCATTGGCATGAAAAATCACTCCCTCCACCACTAGTGCCACATGTCTATATATTGACCCATTTCCAAAATCTACTGCAGCAACATAGAGTTTGAGTGAAAGACCTGCTTCAATCGTTGACCTCCATACCAAGAAGGATGCCAGGCAAGTAGAATGAGAGCAGAAGGCTGAGACCAATTTGACTTGATTCCTTTGTTGTTGATGTGTCTGAATTCCCGAGCTCTCCGCGCAAAATCATTTTGGGAGTTCCTTGTCCTGACAGACTATAATAATTTAAAAAAAGTGGACAATAATTCCCTTCTCAAAGGTATTATGACTGGATATTTAATGCAGGTGAAATCCTGAAATTACGGCAAAACGGTATTTTTGGCCCACCTTAACATTGTCCTGGTGTGCGGTGTATCAAGTTTCGTTCAGATTGATAGTATATTTACAAGTTATTCACATTTAAGACTTTACAAAACCCCAGTTTGACAAAAATCTTTCATCTGCACTGGCTGTTAGCAGCGTTTGAAGTCACAATGGGATCTCATTTACATAAACTACCCGTCAGCAGTGTTGACCACCCCACAATGACATCACAATGGGATCTCATTTACATAATAAAAGTCTGTTTTCAAAAACACAGAAACATCCACCATGACATCACAATGCGATCTCATTGACATAAAATAAAAAAAACAGCAACGTCCACCTCACAATGATGTCTCGGGGGGGGGGTAGGGAGAGGGGTTATGAAGGGAGGGAGTGACTGATGGTAGGGGAAAGGAGAGGAAGGGGTGAAGGAGGGAGTGGGGGAGGGGAGGAGGAGAGGGGAAAGAAGAGGGAAGATAAAGAGGAGAGGGAGCGAGTGCTGGGGATGAGGGGAAATGAGCTGCGCCTGCAGAGTTGGGGGCTAGAGGTGAGTGGTGGAATATTGCGTTGGCATGGGTAGCGTTGGGGGCACATTTTAAACTTTACAAAATCCCACTTTGACAAATTCACTTGCATGCACTGACAGTTAGCTGCTTATGTCACAATGGGATCACGAATCTCAATTACATAAAAGATTGCTCTTTTGGGGGAGAGGACGAGGAGAGGATTGTTTAATGTTATTTAAACAGATAGAGGGAGGGGAGGGGTGAGCGGTTGTGGAGGGAGAGAGGGAGTGACAGAGTAGGGGAAAGATGAGGGAGGGGGAGGTGAGGGAGGAAGTGGGGGAGGAGGAGAGGGGAAAGAAGAGGGATGGTGAGGGGGAGGGAGTGCTGGGGGATGAGGGGAAACAGCAGCGCCTGTGCAGTTGGGGGCAGTTTTTGACAAAAGTTTGGTTAAAGTACGTGCGTTTGTGGGTTAAGCCTTAACTTAAGTGTGGTTAGTCTGGAAAATTGTTGAAGACAATTTCAGAACATTTCTGCATTAATTTCTCAGGCCTAGTTATTTCAGTGGTTTCATTAATGATGTTCTCTATCATGCGATTGATAATGATTCTATTCACAATATTTGCAACAACATCTGGAATTGTTTAGGCTTGGACTAAATTGTGGAGTAATATTCATGTCTAATGCCTGTCAGCAGCAGTCTCCAGCAAGAGATCTCGAATCAATTATCCCAGCGATTTAAAAGTCATTACCATTGCTAAATCAGCTAATATCAGCCTGCATATCGATGGAAAAATCGATACTTGGATTGGCTTGCCTTAGTCCTCACATCTCTCCTCAAAGGAGACATTGGGAATGTAATAGAATATTGCCTACTTCCCTCAATGCAGTTGTGTCACTCATCAGGACATTTGAGACTCTGAAAGACAAAGAAGTCTTCTTTGATATTTTGTTTCGGTAAAGATGGCATTGTAGATACTAATTTCGGTCTTGATGTTGAGAAAATTGTACCATGCATTTGGAGATGTTACATAAAAGGAACAAAATTTGTACTGCTGCAGTTCTGATAGATTTTGTAAAATAACATGTAGAGTAATATAAAATGGCACCTTATTTTTAAATTAGGATTATTTTTGGACCTAAAAAAAGAGCTGCGACCAAGGCCAAAAATCAGCCATTTTTTACACAGTACATTTTAGAGCATATCTTATTGACATCTTATGTGGAAGATGGAACCGTATGATGCACAGAAGGACATTCATGGTGTGATATTCTTCGCCTTGGCCTGGCTATGCCATTACTGTGTGGCAGATGATCCCATATAGAGCCTGGTACATTGGAAACCATTAAATATTCTTTCGAAATTCTTTTAGCCAGTCTTAATAGTTTCTTAGAAACTCTCTTCCATGTTTAAAGTACTCAACAAGCTCCATTTCTGCATGCCTCCAAAATTCAACATATTCACCCCTAAAGTGCTGATGGTACTGGTAAGGTGTGTGCTGTTGCTATTCATAAATACATTTCTCGAAAGCCAAAAAAAAAAATATATTGATCGTGTCACCCATTCACATGTATCTGGTAATTATTTTCTGATTGAATAACACATATTTAAGTTAATTCCATTTCTTTCTCAAGAACGAGAGCCTAGAAAAGTAATTTCCCATTACCCTTAAAATAATAACTGCCGAATTTCCACCATGTTTCCTGGGTTAATTTTAGTAGTGAACATATAACGAGGAACATCAAACTGAAAGATAATTAACTATACATGTAACTGGTGTAATTATGTACTGTTTATGAATGTTTCTATAATCCTCCCAAGGTGTTAGATATATTTCTATAATCCTCCCAAGCGTTCGGGATGCCAAGAGATTGAAACCTCAAATTGTTTTCTGATTGTATGCTTGATTTTGTTTCCAGAGATTTTAACTCAATAAAAAATATTGGTAGCATTAGGTAGTGCAATATGCACAAATATATTTTTGTCTTTTTTCTTAATTTAATTTTACTGATCTAATTTGACTGATCCAATTTAAAAAAAAAAAGGTTACATGGAATGGTGTAATATCATATTCTGATCCAGATTCTTATGTCATAATCGAATGATACAAAAATCATAGCAGTGTCATTAGGAAAGTGGAGTAGATTGAAATGTCATTTGGCATAAAATAGCATTCTGTACTAGAACATTATGAATTGTTTTACTATGCCTGAACCATTGTTGTATCTGCAACTGTTGTATTAAATGACATAATTTGTCTCCTGATAGTTTGTATTCTAATAAGTTGTTTTAAAAACTATTTTCGTGCAAATCCATGTACACATTAAAATAATGATCTTCAGTTTAGAATTTGTATAAAGTAAAGAAGAATAATAGCAATTTTATGACACAGGAAGAAATCATTTGGTCCATTGTCGGTTGATTGAAATAGAGCTACTGCAGTTAATGTCACTGTACAGCCCTGCAGTTTTGTTTCTTTTTCATATTTTCACAAATAGAAATTCTACACATCCAGGTTAATGAGGTTCTTTAACAGACATTTGAAATGCATGCATTTGAAAAAAAAAAGTTTCTGGTCTTTTCCTGTTTTTCATGTTTATGTAGTACATTTATTATTTTGCATGTCTCGTAATTCCAAAATGTCGTCTTGCTGCTGGTATGGAACAGGAATTGAGTATTATGCAAAGATATATTCATTAAACCAGTTTGAGTAATTTGAATAGATGATTACATTTAGAAATTCTTGCACACGTTTATTTTACTGAATCATATGTATAATTTTATTTTTTGGGAGTAATTTTGTAGCAACTCATTTCTTGATTTATTTAAACTGCAACTTGTGTAAAATGAAGTGAATTCCTAGTTTATTGTCCCAACTGATTTGTTGGAAATGTATTGAGCATATGTCTGCATGCAAATAGTATCCATAAAGGTTCAAATTTCAGAGTATTGAGCATTGAGTGCCATTTGAGCATGCTCACTACAGTGAATTAAACCCTAATATGATGCTGTAGCATTTGATCACAATTCTTTGAAAATGAGGTAAACATTGATGATTTTGTGAAAGGGAAGGACTTGAATATTAATATTGTAGTCATGTATTATTTTTATCATTCTTGATAATTATGCTGTTCAATAGCCCACTGGCATTCATGTCTTTCATCATGAAGGACATTTTCTTTGTGTATGGATTTTTGTACAGGTCTACATAAACTGACATTTAAAGGAGTCCATTTTATGTAGATAATCACCATTGAGCATTTGACTGTTGTTTAGATGCTGTATTTATGAAAGGCAGTGAATGATTATGAATGTTGTGGAGCAAATTAACAAAATTTCTTTTTACACATTTTTATGAATGAGGATTGATCACGTCTAAGGAATTTCATACATTGACATATTCGATAATTGGTTTATTACCACTGTAGTTCAGTGAGACGCTTACAAAATCTTGGCAGGTGGATTTTTTTAATCAAAGGCAAAGAATGTTAGATTTTAAAGTATTTCAATGTTTTTAATAAGTGATAATGAAATGGCTGTGATTGTGATGTAACTGCAATGTCTGGCCTGCAGAGCTTTCAACGTTGTACATTAGGGCGTGTTGGCATTTTAGAATGGAGAACATTTTCCTTTTGTTCATTTATTTGTCTTAATTTACAAATGCATGGTAGTGCAGTATTTTAATATCCTATATATATGTGACCGTAAGATTAAATCAATTTTAATCATTTTATTATTTTGAATTGCTCTTGTGCATTCAAAATGATTTGAGGTGATATTTGTTTGATTTTTTTAAATATATTTTTTCTTTGTGATCATTATTCATGACAACTTTTTGAAATTAAATGCTGTAGTAATGCTGATATGTTATAAGGTTTTTGAAATTTGGGAAAGCTGTAGGGAAACCACTTGGAAGACAAAGGGTTGAATTTTCTTTCATGAATTGAAAATTTGCTTGTTACACAAATGGAGAAAAACACTCAATTTTACTCATTTAAAGCAGTCCTTTCAAAGCAGAAGAATATGTGTTGTTCTTCAGTTTAAATAGGAGTAAGCTATTGCCCTCTTTCCAAGTATTGTAGTGGGTTGGAAACTGTTGTTTCATACCTGGGATTTGGATAAGCCAGAAATGTTCTTTGTATTTTTGATGCTTTCTTTATACATGCAATACATTTGTACTATCCTTTCAGAAATTGATAACTCACTAAAATAATGCAATTCCAATTTATTATTGGGCTAATGGCAGCGTATTTTGGGGAAAATTGAATGGAAGTGTTTTTAATTGTTTATAGGTTACCCATTAATAATGTGGTCCGTATGTTATGATTTAAATCCTTGTTAGCTTTTAGTGCTAGTCAAGCCATCTTTTCAAAAATCTTTAGCCACTCTAATTTAATAACATTTAAAAAAAATCTGTTTTCTTTAAAAGGCAGTGACTGTTGCTATTAACACCATTGCCTTTGCACATATTCTTGGACAGTGACTGCTGGGTGTGTGAATGTCACAATTGACCTAGATTCTGTCTTATTGACATCCACATGAAAGCTAGGAACCTCGGGTGATTTGTCTTTCCTTCTTTCTTTCTTGCCCAAGGGTAGTGAAGCCATTTCTATCAATCAGCTATTGCAATTGGCTCAAAATAACAACTCAGGTGCTCTGTTAAAAAGTAATTGAGGATAATTGGCTTTTCCATTAATTGCATAAATTAATTGTATATTGAATGACTTTTGTCTAATTATTTTGTAGTAACATTTATGAGAAGATAGTGATATTCAGACTGCATTTACTAAGGTTTGCCCTACGAGACACAAAATGGCTGAAGATTCAGACTATTGTATTAAAATATATCATGTATAGCTTAATTGGGAAGTGGCCTCCAAGTTCATCTTTCATGAGTGGCTCTTTCATTGTCAAAGAAACCAGAAAGTATTACAAAACCTTGGTCATATTGTGCTGCTAACAACCTTTGTCAGGCGAAACACTCTTTTCAGGTAACAATGTATTCACTTTTTTCTTGCTTTTAAATCCTACTTTGTTTGAAAACAACAAATTTATTTTCAAATGAATCTTGCTCTTTTGTGGAGATTATGGTTTTGCCTCAACGATTTATGTTTAATCTACTCTGTTGTGTTGGAAAAAGGTTGTAAAAAGGTCTGTCAACAGCTGAGATGCTGCCACTTTTTGTATTGTATATGAATGTTTTTAAAGAAAATTGTGCATTTTATTAATACGCTGCATTTGATTTGGGGAAAAGTATATATAAAATAATTCTATTAAAGTTTGGTAGTACAGTATCCAGCTAGCATCTTAGAATTTAATGCATCTATATTTTGCTTTAAACTTCATAAGCAGTGGTTTAAACATTTAGAAGTTGTGAATGGTGAAAGTCTTTCAGTTGGTTCATTTTATATGCAATTTCTATTTGGCTTAACTGAGGTGAAGCTTAATAAAATGCCATTGTAGTTCCTTCATTTGAATTGTACTTTGGTCATTTAGCTTTATGAAATTATAATGAGTGGTGAACATTATTTCAATGTGTGAATTACTTTTTCCATTTTCAAATCACCCTTTTGTTATATTAATTAAAACCTATAAATAAAGATGAATGAATCAAATAAGATTCCAGATAATAAGTGCATCTAAATGGCATTTCATCCAATCTTGACCAATTGATGTTTAGAGGCTGGGTGTATGTATTTATTTTCATACTGAATTATTTGAGATATTACCATCAATCTGGGATTAAGCATTCATCACACAAATGTCTTTGTTTCTCTCTACCTGGAGAAATTATAGTATGTCTTGTTTGAAATTTGGGATATTATGAGATGTTTAAACTTGCCAAGAGAAAATGTATTTTGTTTGTAGGATTCTGCTTTTGCAGTTCTGAAACATAAATCAAAATATGCATGTTATTTACCTTAATTTGACCAGTTTCATGAAATTTCACGTGAAGATTGTGAAGAGCTGTAGCCCAGGGACTGTTGTGGTAGTCGGCTACAAAATGGCAGATAATTGTGTTGCAAGGGAACGTGTTATGAAATGGTTGAATCTGCAGTGAAGTGCCTCCGTTAAGCATGCTCAGGTTATTGAATTATAGCCTATAGGGGGAGATGAAGAGTTGAAGCAGAAAACTGCCTTCAGCAACAACTAGGGTTTACAATTGCTTGAGATTCTTTGTCCAAAGCGAGGTATCAAAACGACCTGCAGAACTTCTATACAGGTAATTTACTATCTGCTGCTTGTTCTGTTTACGCCTCAACCTTTCAAATCTGACAATGATATGCACAAGTAGTTTGTCACCAAAAACCTGCATTTTATGACTCCTGAATTTAAAGATGAAAAGTGATTTAGTAGTTTAGAATACTTTGAACTCAGATTGGTCAAATAACTCAAATAACTGGTCAGTGAAGAAACTTTATACGTCTACCTTTTAATAATCAAACACATTTCTCCATATTAAATTGGGAAATATGTGGCATTGAAATTAGTTCTCTTTTAAGAAGTTGAGAATGGACTCCTTTTGTTTGAGACAACGGAAGATACTTATGATAGACATAAAATGCTGGAGTAACTCAGTGGGTCAGGTAGCATCTCTGGAGAAAATAGGTGACGTTTTGGGTTGGGACCCTTCTTCAGACTGATTGTGTGTGTGTGTGTGGGGGGGGGGGGGGAATTGGAGGTAAAATCAGGGCTGGCAACGATTGACCTGGAAGGGAGGTTCTCTGAAAGACTGATCGTTGGCTGAGGACAGTGATCATAAGAGGGACACAGTTGTGAAGTGTGGAACTGGTGAACCAGCCTTTAGTGGAGTGGGGGGAGGGGTGTTTGTAGAAGTTACCTAAAATTTAGAGAAGTCAACATTCATACAGTTGTAAACATCCCAAGCGAAATATGAGGTGCTATTCCTTCAATTTGCGCGTGACCTCATTGAGTCGATACTCGTGGTTTTCCAGGATAAACAATTCTGAAGCTATATGCAGAGCACTAAAGGGGTAAAGGAAGTCCCCTATTTAAAAAAAACCCCAGCAAATATGCTGCTATCGCCTGTTTTCCTAACTGATGCAAAAGTTGCTATTTCAATAAATTTATCTAAATATGTATCTTGATATAATATTTGTATCTTGATCTTATATGTATCTTGATCTAGTGATAGGTATTTCCCAAATCCTGACGTAAACATTATTGATGTTAACTGGCCTGTCGTATTCTACATCTTTGTGGTTGAAATTGCACGACTACAATATCTAGCTCATGATATATAATTTTATGTTGGCAATCCAGTGACATCACTGTTCAATTAAAAATTAAAAATTAATCTTATTACATTATTGAAGATTGTAGATGGGAGTATGGATTTATGTTTTATGTCTTAAAAGACATATGCTGTGTGCAGTGTGGACCTAAAGTTTTTCTGTGGAATTTTCTTAGTTAAACCAGTCAAAATATGTAAACTTGCAAAATACGGGTCTTTTTTTTTTAATGTTTACCAAGCACTTGTATTTATTTATGCTTCTAGATCTTTTCTATAAAACATATGGTATTGTCATGTGAAAACTGCAGATAGATTTGGTGCAATGAGGAAAGTAATTGACATGGTTGTCAGCTGTCTACATCGATGAGACCAAGCGTAGGCTTTTGGCGTTCTCTTCGCCGAACACCTCCGCTCGGTTCGCAATAACCAACCTTTCCCGGTGGCTCAGCACTTCAACTCCCTCGACCATTCCGAATCCGACCTTTCTGTCCTGGGCCTCCTCCATGGCCAGAGTGAGGACCACTGTAAATTAGAGGAGCAGCACCTCATATTTCACTTGGGCAGTTTGCACCCCAGTGGTATGAACATTGACTTCTCTAATTTTAAGTAGTCCTCACTTTCTCCTTCCCTTCTCAGCTCTCCCTCAGCCCACTGGCTCCACCTCTTCCTTTCTTCTTCCCGCCCCCCTCCCCCCTCACATCAGTCTGAAGAAGGGTTTTGGCCCGAAACGTTGCCTATTTCCTTCACTCCATAGATGCTGCCTCACCCACTGAGTTTCACCAGCATTTTTGTCTACCTCTGGTAGTTATCATGTTGGGAACCCATTTTGGAAGTCATGTTAAATTCACCATACGTTTCCCTTTTCTAACAGAAATGTTACGGGAGCATTTTTTCAGTAGTGTTCTATTGAGTGGATGTGAGCACATTTGATATCAGAAATTGAGTTAAAACTAACATCCAAGGCACTTTATAATTAATTGTGTTCATTTCAAGTCACAAAAATAAGCCTGTTCAACCCTTATGTTTTCAAGATGCCACATTAACTTGTACATCAGGTTGTAAAACTGTCTGTGGGTTAATTTTGATGCTTGATTCTTAATTAAATGTTGGGCATGGAATAATCCGCTGTTCTTCATAAACAACATTCCTTATGATTTCTATTCTGGAATATAGTGCAATGTAATGGGCACTTGGGCATACTTATTGGATCAGTTACAAATATTTTGAGTGGTTTGGCAACTTCGCTGGAGTTATAGTATCCAGTTGACTTTAAGCATCTCAGTGTGGTAGCCATTATTACCTTCACTTAGTTTGATTGCAGTGTGCATTGTTGAGAACTACATATACCAGTTTTCTCTAGTGCTAACGATAGATTGTGACGTAACTGCAATGGTTTTATTGCATGATAGTCTGTATAGTGTGTATACCACAGCTTGAGGCACTCATAAAAGGCTGATGAAGGAAATGTTTTAAGATGAAATGCCGTCACATAACCATCTCACAGTTTTATTTGACGAGCAATCTAGGCAATGTGGTTTTTAAGGGTTCATTTACTAGTCGGAAGGAAATAATTAGAAGTATGTGGAGCTAACACAGCCTGAAAGTACTTGAGGGATTCTTTCATGGTGTTAATCTTTCATTTGCTGCTTTGATATTCTAGGGATTGTACTTTGCTAATTAGGAAAGTTATCTTGGTTAAAATAGTTATTATTAGATTAAATAACTAGGTTAAAAATGTTTGTCACGTTGGATTCAAAGTTGAATTTGATTCATGTAACTGTTTTTGTACTGTCAGTTTATAGAATAATACTTGTGCATTGGATTTAATTACGTTGCTACATTTTTTATTGTGCTCAAGTATAAATAATTGGGTTTTCTTCCTTCATTGTGTGCATTGAAGAATGATCATTGACATTTTAATGGGAACAACTGTGAAGTGAGAAACCTTTATCAAGAGTTTCTAGTCCCCATGCAATATGGACGGACCCTTCTTCAAAGATGCCATGCAAACATTTACCCACAATTTATTTTGAGTTGCTCCTTAGAATATTACATTATGAAATGTATTTTTTTCACTGATGTAATGTTACAGATTCCTAGCTTAAAATTTTTAATATACATTTTTGGAGCAGGGCTGAAAATTGCTTACATTGAGCTGATTATTCAGTAATTCCCATAATGGATATGGTTAATATCTTTTAATACATTTTGAATAACTGAAGTAGGGCATGAAAATTACAAAGGTTATTTCTTCCAAACCTGTTGAAATTTTAATTCGCACGATTCTGCTTTCTAAATTGAAGAAAAATAATTACTTAACAGAATTTAAAAAAAACACAGACTTGCTGTGATTAATACCAATTATGTAATGTTTTGCAGTCATAATTAGTATGATTCTAACCTTTATATGTAGAGAATGTTTTCTCTGCCTGAGTAGAAATAGGATATTTAAGATGAAATGGGATGACATTGTTCACTTAGATGGTTTGGATCTTTGGAAAACTCTACTCTAATGGGCTCTTCTCAAAACAGAGATCAAAGGTTCCTGTGTATTGGAGGAATCCAGGGATGTGTGAATATGATTGGAAAATGATCTGTAAGATTGAAGAGAGCAGGATATACACAATGAATGCTCTGAGAAACAAAGGATGAGATTGGTGAAGATAGGCACAAAAAGCTGAGTAACTCAGTGGGTAAGACAGCAACTCTGGAGAAAGGAATGGGTGATGTTTCGGGTCGGGACCCTTTTGCCCCACTGAATTACTCCAGCTTATTGTGTCTATCTTTGGTTTGAACCAGCATCCGCCGTTGCTTCCTACACGATGAGATTACTGATGAAGATTTTTGCATGGTCTTTTCAAATGAACATATATCTTCTCCCTTAGAATTTTCTCCAAAATTGGTCCAGCTATTAATGTAAGGCACACGAGCCTGCAATTACTTGGCTTATCCATGCTACCCTTAAGTAAAGGAACAGCATTGACTATCGTCTGGTGTTTTGGTGCCATGCCTGTTAATGAAGATGCAATAATCTTCATCTGGACATCAGCAATCTCATCCCTCATGTCGCAGAGCATTCTGGCATAGATGTTGTCCTGGTGGAGTACTACCCTCATCTCTTGTAGGACGCTATATTTTGTCTCCAAAAACTTTGTCCAATGCACTTAACAAATCTAAGCCACTTACACAAAACCATCCCAGTTTATATTCAAATGTTTGGGCAAATGTTTGGCAGATGCAGTATAATGTGGATAAATGTGAGGTTATCCATTTTGGTGGCAAAAACGGGAAAGCAGACTATTATCTAAATGGTGGCCGATTGGGAAAGGGGGAGATGCAGCGAGACCTGGGTGTCATGGTACACCAGTCATTGAAGGTAGGCATGCAGGTGCAGCAGGCAGTAAAGAAAGCGAATGGTATGTTAGCTTTCATTGCAAAAGGATTTGAGTATAGAGGCAGGGAGTTTCTACTGCAGTTGTACAGGGTTTTGGTGAGACCACACCTGGAGTATTGCGTACAGTTTTGGTCTCCAAATCTGAGGAAGGACATTACTGCCATAGAGGGAGTGCAGAGACGGTTCACCAGACTGATTCCTGGGATGTCAGGACTGTCTTATGAAGAAAGACTGGATAGACTTGGTTTATACTCTCTAGAATTTAGGAGATTGAGAGGGGATCTTATAGAAACTTACAAAATTCTTAAGGGGTTGGACAGGCTAGATGCAGGAAGATTGTTCCCGATGTTAGGGAAGTCCAGGACAAGGGGTCACAGCTTAAGGATAAGGGGGAAATCCTTTAAAACCGAGATGAGAAGAACTTTTTTCACACAGAGAGTGGTGAATCTCTGGAACTCTCTGCCACAGAGGGTAGTTGAGGCCAGTTCATTGGCTATATTTAAGAGGGAGTTAGATGTGGTCCTTGTGGCTAAGGGGATCAGGGGGTATGGAGAGAAGGCAGGTACGGGATACTGAGTTGGATGATCAGCATGATCATATTGAATGGCGGCGCAGGCTCGAAGGGCCGAATGGCCTACTCCTGCACCTAATTTCTATGTTTCTATATTCAGAAAGCTTAAACTGCTCACACTCATGCTCGGGTAATTTAACTACAAAGTCTGTTCCTCCAATTCCTGCATATTATTGCGAGGCCTATTGTATAACAGCAGCAAAATGACTGCCCCTCTCATTCCTGAGTTTAATACATTTATAACCCCTCTGTCTGAGGGCGGTGAAGAGGGTGCTTGTGGCCTGATTGAAGTCCTCCTCCCTAGTACATATACGGCGGAAGCGGGTCAGTTGTGACTTAACGATACCCCTGAAGGTGTGTTTTGGGTGGTGGCTCGTGGTGTGTAGGAGGGTGTGAGTGTCTGTGGGTTTGAAAAATACTTTGGTAGGTATGCCCCTGTCCCACTTAGGAAACCTGAACGGAAACCTCTGGAGACTTTGCGCCCCACCCAAGATTTCCGTGCGGTTCCCGGAGGTTGCAGGTGGTTGCAGATAGTGGAAGCAGGTAGGGAGACTGACAAAACCTCCGGGAACCTCACGGAAACCTTGGGTGGGGCGCAAAGTCTCCAGAGGTTTCCGTTCAGGTTTCCTAAGTGGGACAGGGGCATTATAGCCTTCTTGGACAATCCCTTCATGATGTCCTCTCTATTTCTGTTGCGATGCTCTCCTGTGTAGTAACCCATTCACCTAGCTAAAGTTTAGTGGAAAGTATTTGTAATTTGGGGAGGTGCAAACAGCAATGCAACTCCCCCTCTTTTGCATCCTCCTCAATCCTGAAGCTTCTACGGGTGATCGATGGTCGGCACTGAGCCAAAAGGGCCTGCTTCCATGCTGTATCAGTCAATCAATCAATCAATCAATTATGCAGATCAACAATGCTGATCTGCAGAAAGTATGTATTTCATGGATATAGAGATATGTTCGTAACGCATCCATGTACTCCAGGTGTTATGATTTCCTGCCAATTTTTTTTCCTTATTTATGATTTAATTTGTTAAAGACACTCACCGAGACAAAGTATTTGAAGTCTGGGAAAGTGTAAACAGTAGATGGTATTTTCTTCTGTCTGCATGCCTGATAATTGACCTCGTGTGAGAAATGATATCATAAGCAAGTTGAATAGCTGATACGAAACTCATTTGGCAAAACTTCAAGAAACGCACGTAGAAACAAGTCTGAAGTCTGAGGGGAGGTCTTGACCAGAAATATCACATATCCATGTTCTCCAAAGATGCTGGCTGACCCGCTGATTTACACCAGCACTTTGTGTCTTTTTGTGTTCAAGAAATACATGTTAGTTTCTACAAATTGGAAGTATGTACTTAATCTAAATATAATAATATTACATAGAATAAAAAATCTGTCACTTCAATCTATTTAAGAACTGAGTCTACAATCTGCAAGTAAATTTATACACTCTTCCATTTCCATTTGTATTTCAGTCTGTAGGCATGACTGGGGCAGACACAGCCATAGAAGACGGGAAACGGGAAGTAGCAAAGGAATCATCCACTACTGAAGACAAAGGTGAACAAAAGTGCAAGCTCAGCTGTGTGGCTTTGCTTATTTTTAAATGTTTTGTATGAGCACTCTGATAGTTAACAAATTTAATGCAGTTTAAAAAAATTTTTAGATTTCTAACTATAGATTTACATTTATAGAATCTACATATGTACTTTACATTTTTTGTGAATTTGACAGTCTTCAAAAGTTATTGTGTGATAACCTTTTTTTCTCTTAATAGGGTTACATATTGTACATGATGAATATATTAAAAAATGTGGTTGTACAAATACTGTCTTGTTGCCAATCAGTGGGGTTTTACTGTCTTGAGGGATCTGTGAAATTATTTGTCACATATTATTGTAGAACAATCTTTGTACATTCCCAAACTCATTGTGACGTAATAAGCATAATAAATTACATAGGATATATGACAGAGAAAGCGACTATTCGGCCCAGTTAGTCTAAACTGGCACCTACTTTCCTCTGGGGTCTCCCATCCTTTCTTTTCTCAATCTATTCGCAGAATGCTCTGTTCCCTCTTTCTCTCGTGCTTGTTTAGTGTAAAAAAAAATCTTTGTTCAGGATAGAGTGGTTTTCATGCCCAAGTACAATTAATTTAATAATAGTCGAGTTTATTATTGTCATATGCATAAGTATGGTGAGATAGAGACACATTGAGAATCTTGTAGCATGTATACTCAGTCAACATACTTCACATTTCCTTTATTTTTTGTTGATGATCATTTACTTTTATTATGTACTTGGGAAATATTGACGCTGTTGTGATGTTTTCTACAGGAAGTGACCTCACAGCTGCTAATTTGAGTGTCACAGAGACGCCACGGGAAACTTGTGAGATGTTTGCAGATGGTGAAACCAATGGTTCTTGTGGAGAGAGTGAAGAAGCATCTTCAACAATGAATCATCAAATGTCAATTAAAAACACTCAGGACATTGTGAAAACAGCATTGCAGGATTTAAACGAACTGAAACAGATAAATGAAAATGGAATACTAGGAGAAGACAATAAGACAGTTAAAGCAAGTAATCATATGAATTCAGATGATTTAACACGAACATCTGTGACCGGAAGTAATGGATTTGTTTTAAATAGTAAACCCTTATCGCAAGTACAGACTGGGCCTCCTCCCGTATTCAGTCATGCTGCCAAAACACTTCCTTCATCTCCCAGCAAAGCTAGAGGAATTAACATGGTAAAAAACATAAGTACAGCATTAGCTGCCGAAGTTCTGCAAAATCAAGCCATGAAATCGCTTACTCTGGCATCAGCCAAATCAGGAGAAGAAAACCTCGAAGAAAACACATCTCAGGCTAAAAAACTTTCACAGGGCCTCAATACTGAGGTCAAGGTTCATCGAGCAAGGAAGACTCTGCCTAAACTCAACCCGAATCAGGTAAGAAGCTTAATCTTCAAAAGGTATTTGTACTGGTTATAATTTTTTGCACAAATTATCTCATTTGAAATAGGCTGCTTGAATTACTCGGATAAGGATCGATGAGGAATGTAAGGAATTATTTATTTTTATAGAAAATAATTAACAATTGGTTTTGCAATGGAAGATGCATAATGTATTAAATATGCATTATGTATATACATTGTCAAAAGCCACAGAATCTTCAGTTAGATTCACCTTGATATAATTCTAATCTTTTTTTAACTCCTGCTATGAGCCTTCATAAATTGGCTGCCCTTGTAATCTAAATCAAATGCTGACAGAGCTGGTGTGTGAAGAATGTTGATAGGTTATTTGGATTAGTACTGTTTGGGGTGGAAAAAAGTGAACATGTTTGAGATGCTTAGAGTCAAAATTGTTCTGCCCAGAAATGGGTCTTTTTGCCCAAAACATCCATACTAAACCTCCTGCCATTCATTCTAATCCTATGTACGTACATTAGATCTGTAACTTTCTATGCCAGTTTAAATATTTCCTAAACATAATGATTGTGTTTGACAACACCACTTCCTCTGACAGCAAGTTCCAGATATGTGGGTAAAATAACAGTGTCTTGGATCCCCTTTATAGTCATAGCATCGTACAGCGTGGACACAGGATCTTTGGTCCAACTTGCTCACACTGACCAACATGCCCCATCTACATTAGTCCCACCTTTCTGTTTTTGGCCCATATCGTTCTAAACCTCTCCAGTGCACGTACCTGGGAGTTCCAGGATTTTGGTGTTTCAGACAAGATAAAGAGGAAGGTAAAAGAGGTGGAGGAGTTGCTTTGTTAATCAGGAAAAATGTCACGGCGGCACTCAGAGGACTCACTCGAGGGTTTGTCCACTGAGCAATATGGGTAGAGTTAAAAAAATACACAATGTGCAATCAGTCTAATGGGATTATACTATATCACTCTCATTAGCCAGTGGGAGAAATAGGAACAGATATGTAGATATTATGAAAAGATGCAAAAGCAAGAGAATTGTCGTTGTAGGCGACTTCAAGTTATTTGCTCAGCACAAAAGACTTGTATGTGGCAGAACTTGTTAGGTGTATTCAAGAGTGACCAGTGACCATTTGAAAAGGGCGGGGCAGGCTGAGAAACTGGTTGAAAAAAAAAACTGATCTTGTACTTCATAAATGGAGACCTAGAGTGCAAAAGTAAGGAAGTCACAATTAACCTTTATGGAAACATTAGTTTGGCTACAATTGGGGTTGTTTCCAATTTGGGGTACAACACTCCAGGAAAGAATTAAAAGCTTTAGAAAGTCTCAAATGGTGCCAGTGATGAAGGATTTTAATGAAACGTATAGACTGGAGAAGCTGGAGATTTCCTCCTTGGCACAGGGATGGTTGTTACGGTATCTGATAGAGGTACTATAGTTGTGGAGTTATCAATAAAGAAAAACTGTTCCATTGGCAGAATAGTCAGGAACTAGGGGACATGGAATGCAGGTAAAAGGCAAAAGAACCAGAACTGAAAAAAGGAGAAATTTACATGATTGGATTAGGGTCTGGAATGCATTGCTGGAGGTATAATAAAGACATTTTCAACTGCTGCATTCCAAAGTGAATAGGGTAAAGAATTTGCAGAGCTGTGCAGATAGAGCAGGTCAGTAGAAAGATTCTGACTGGATTGTTTACATATTAATGTGGTCGGATTTACAAGAGGGTATGGCTTCCTTGCATGCTGTAACAATTCCATGAAATGAGATTTAAGACCTTTATTTGGACATTCCTATTTTCTACTTTTTCCCGAAAAACGGCATGTTCCTCTTTTTGGTTATAATTATCCATTCTATAGTACTTTTGTAAATTACTCTTCACATCCATTCTGTTATATCAATATCCTTTCTGTAATCTTCAAAAATACAAAAAGACCAACCCCCATTCTCAGCCAGAAATAAAATGAGAGCTGCAATGAAGATCAGTTCATTGCTGATGGAAAGATAGTGCTGTTTCCTGACTTTATATTAATGTGAATGGCATGGTGTTGAACGAATTTGCAACCCGGATTGCATTCACAAACAGAATGGAAGTGAATATCAAATAATCATTTAATCCTTTTTTGATTTTCCCATTGTGGTGAAGATTACACAGTAATTCAGGTTGGAGGACATGCAAATAAATTGCTGCCTTGCACGAGAGGGTTTAAATTCCCATATAACTTCACACACAAACTACTGAAATCACTGGTGAACCTGTGTGCAGTCCGTTATCTGAATGTGGGTTTGCAAATGTGGGAAGATGCTGATCAGCAGCTTGTGCTGAGAAAGAAAACAGCTTGATTGCAAATTCATGTAATTTCGATGTCAAACAAGACATTTTCCAGAGTTTGGTAAATGTATGAGAACTGAATTCAAGTTGTATTCGGCCCTAAACTGGGGTTATGTGGAGAGATCTGTGAAAAAAATATTTATTTTAAATGTTTCCCATTAATTGGTGCACCAAGAATAGGTTGGTGGTAAACATTTCCAAGGTGTCTCTGTAAAAAGAGCTGGGGAGTTTATTTATCATGCAACAGCACCAAAATTTATCATTTGGGAATTTCTCACTCTCTGCAATATTGCTTGCTCTGTTTCCAAACATTAAATACTTGATGTTTAAGAACGAACTGCAGATGCCGGAAAATCGAAGATAGACAAAAATGCTGCAGAAACTGGTTTGAAAAGAGGTCTACATTAAATACTTGATGTTTATCGTATTGCCTTTAAAGTGCTCAGGAACAACTTGAGGCAATGAGAGGTGCTGTATAATTTAAAATTGAACTAAGACTGGGAATTTTTAAATCATGCTGCTAATAATGATAGGAAGAACATGTGAAGTAAATTAAGTGAAAGAAAGCTTAAGGTAGGTTTTAATATAAATGAACACTGTCTCTATTGCATTACATTGAGCTCTGAATCACCTTGACAATAAGAACAGCTATGTCATTGACTACAGTTCAGCAGACAACACCTTGATAACAAATAAGCTCATCTTTAAATTCCTCAACCTTGGCCCTGGGCTTCCATCTGCAACTTCTTGAGTTCCTGACCAATGGACCTCAGTCGGTTAGAATTGATCATAACATTTCCTCCATCCTAAGCCTCATCACTGATGTTCCTCAAGGTTGTTTGCTCCGTCCACTACTCTACTCCCTGTAGACCCATGTCGCTGTGGCCAAGAACTTGATGTTTACATTCAGCGTTAATACCATTGTTATCAGCCAGATCAACAGAAAAGATGAGGGGGAATACAGAAAAGTGATCAGTAACCTTATGTCAGTGTCAGAAAAACAGCCTAGCCCTTAATGCCAGAAAGACGTAACAGTAGGTTATTGACTTAAGGAAGTTAGCTCGCAGCTGTAGAGATGGTCAGCATCTTCTCGGCATCTATATCACGAACAATCTAACCTGGTCTCCCCACATTGATGCGTAAATCAGCGTATTTACACTCTTAGGCATCTAAGAAGATTTGGCATAACCTGAAGGATTCTAAAGACTCACTATACGAGGTATTTTGATGAGATGGATCTTGGGACAGATAGCAACTGCTTTGCCCTCAGAGAGTGGTGAACACAACCCAATCCATCAAAGGCTCGTTATTTCCTTCCATCCATTCCATTTTCATGATGTGTTGCTTCCCTGCCCATTTACAGGAGCTTGAAAACCCAAACGTCCAGACGAGAACAGCTCCTTTTCCCACTGCTATCAGATGCCTAAACCAATCACTTCTTTCACACCCGCTTTTCGAAGGTGCTGCCACACACTCTTCCTATTAACAACGTGCTTTGTATTTTTTGCACTATTTCAGATTGTACTACAATCTTTGTACCATCTTGTGGTTTTGCACTCATTGTATTTAGTTTTGTTTTTAATTATTACCATGCATTCTGTTTATTCTCTGGGCTTCATGCAAACAAGGAATGTTACATACTGCAGGTGCAATGAAAATTAATCTGAATCTGGTAAATCTTTCCCCCTGTATATTAAACCAGAGACTACACTACTCTGGGGGAAAAGACTAAACGTGGGAATGCTCAGCATGCCAGGTAGTATTTAAAGAGAGAACCGGGTTAGCATTTCAATTGGTGACTCCTAGACATGGTACAATGAATAGTTGATACTAATATAGTTGATTTAACTAACATGAAACCAAATTTTCCATTTTTATTGTCATTTTAAGTGGTCCTGTTGTAAAATGTGACTGGAATGAAAATATTTCCCATAATAATGCTTAAATAATTTATTTAATAAATATGGAAATAAGAATTTCTTTACAAAAGTAATAACACAAAACATTTTCTTGTTGCTATGAATTTGTGTTGCCATTACTAGAACACTTTCTTGCGTTTTTCTATTGATGTTGATGTTTTCAGGGAAAATGTTAATACTACTTGGGCATAACTTCTGAGTCGACAATATAAACTTTTTAAATGTACACACACACACACACACACACACACACACACACACACACACACACACACACACACACACACACACACTGGCTGGGATGTGTTATGTGGCATTAGTGCAAATGGTCTTTCAGGTGTATCGTATGTCTGTGCCTCGTATGTGTGAGTGAGATAGTTTTTGTATTCATCAAGAAAAACAAAGAGAATGATCGATAATGAAATAATTTTGGTTTCGATGTCCTGTGTCAACAGCGGGGTATCTGAGATCAGCATGCAATGTAATTCAATCCAGGTACTAGTGAATCTTAAATCTAATGAATGTTCAAGTAGGGCCTTCAAATACATAAGACATTTAGTTTATCCCTCTGGGCTGGATTTAAACCTAATTAATTTATGTGAGCAAAGAGTTTACTTCACTGTCTTGCATTGTTCTAATTGTTTAACTAATATGCTTTGTGTCGATAGTTTCATGATATCACAAGGGGCATTCATGTCTGTCACAAAATGTCAGTTTCTGCAATTTTACAAAAATCATTGTTGTATTAGCTTGTGCTAAAGATGAGTTGCAATGCATTTTGATATGAATGAAGGGGTCTCATTGGAGATATTTGAGCAAATAATTTAGTTTCCTGAAAGAAACAAGCTTGACCATTAAGTTGGAAATATATAAAATTGCAATTTGATCTAATAATTATGCTGTCATTATCATAATCCTGTTCTAAATTGTAATAAAATTGCATTTGTCGAAAATGAGATTAAAAGTGGACCCTCTGTGAATGGTGGAGACTTCAATCCAATAACATGCATTTGGATAATTTCCAGTCACTAAATCATTCTGATAACTGAAAAATGCAACTACACAGGTAATTTTCTGGGAAAATACCTTTTGTCAGTGCCAACAAGTGGCATGGTGGCTGCTGCCTCATATCTCCAGTGATCTGGCCTCAATCCTGACCTCGGTTTCTGTCAGTATGGGAGTTCTGTCACTTTCTCCCTTGGACTCCATTATTTCCTACTGGTGCTCTGATTTTCTTCCATATCCCAAAGACATGTGGGTCGTCTTCTTCTTGCGTATGGCGTGCACAGCCTAAAGTTGTAGGAAAACTTGTTCTATTTGATCTTATTTGATTGTGCACGCCGGGTTGATTGCATCCGTCAAAACAGTGAAGGTTGCAATCTTCCACCCCGACATGTGGGTTGTTAAATTAATTGACCTCTGTAAATTGCCTCTATTGTGTAATTGAATGGTAGAATCTAGGGGCTTTGATGAGAATGTTGGAGAATAACATGGGATTAGTATAAGATGGATGCTTGCTGTCTGGCTCAGATTTGGCAGAAGACCCTGATTCTGTTGGAATAACTTTGACTTGTAAGATCAGTTGGTTCCATATCATTGAGCTCCAGTGCATTCATTGTGTGCTCTGCTACCAAACTTACTAAAAATCGAATTTGGCATGACAGAATTGCTGCATCTTGCTGGTCACAATACCATAGCCACATTGACAATTTCTCAGAATAAAATTGACCAGCTGATTTAATTGATAACTGTTTTGAAACATTGTCTTGAAAGCTTGTGTCTGCTTCACTGGAGTTTGATGCCTTTCCTATATTGATGCCTTTCCTATATTGCACAACTCTGTAGCTTGGAGACAAATGCACTTTGAAACAGCTCTGTGATTATAATTGAAATCACAAGTGCCTGTCTGATAATTGAAGTTATTAATTGATGGGGGATATCATGATGAAATCAAAATGATGTGGCATAGGGGAATTTTGCCCAATCTTCTTTAGTAGTCAGTACATCACCCTAAAGGATAAAGGAGGGAATTTGTGCTAGGTGCCAGAGTATGTAGGCAAGGCACTAAACAAGGACTTTGTGTCTGCATTCACCAATGAGAATGACATGGAGAACAGTGAGATAAGTGGAGAATACTATTATGCAAGGGCAGTTTGAGATTAAGAATGAGGTGGTGTTGTGGACATTTGAAGGGCCATAAGGTGAAAAAAATCACCAATGCCTGATGGGATCTATCTTGGGTTATTAAGAGAAGAGAGGTTTTGCCTTGATGAAGATCTTCATCTTCTCTAGCCACTGTCATGGTCCCAGAGGATTGGAGAGTTGCTAATGTTGTTCCTTTGTTTAAGAAGGAAAGTACAATCCAGGGAATGATAGGCTGGTGAGCCTCATGTCAGTGGTAGGAAAGCTTTTTGAGACGATTCTTCAGAATAGGATTTGGAAGAGAATGGACTAATTAGGGCGAGTCATGGCTTTGTATGTGACAGGGCATATCTAACTAAGGTGATCAAATTTTTTGAAGAGATGACGAAAGTGATTGATGAGGGTAGGGTGATGGATGTTGTCTACATGGATTTTAGTAAGGCATTTGATACCCTCATGGTAGCCTGATCCAAAAGGTTAATATACACAGGATTAACAATGACTTAGTTCTATTGATTCAAAAGTGGTATACTGATAAAAGACAGAGGGTTGTGATGGAAGGTTGGAGGTCCAGAAATATATAAATTACTTCGATGTAAATATAGGTGGGTTATTGCAGACAACACAGATTACTGGAGTTTTGGACTGTGAGGAAGGCAGTCAAGGTATACAACAGGATATCGATCAGCTACAGAAATGGCAGATGGACTTTAATCTGAGCAAGTGTGAATGTGTTGGGTGGGTGGGGCATGGAGTATAAGAATCATAAAGTCATGATGCAACTTTATAGGACCCTGGTTAGGCAAATTTGAGTATTGCATGCAATTCTGGTTGCCCGTTATAGGAATGGTGTGGAGGCTTTAGAGAGGGTGCAGAAGAGATTTGCCAGAATGACTCTGGATTAGAGGGTATTAGATATAAGGAGAGATTGGAAGGACTTGGATTGTTTTCTATGGAATGCTGAAGGTTGAGGGGAGATCTGATAGAAGTATATCAAATTATGAGTCATAGACTAAGTAGACAATCAGCATCAGCCAGGGTGAAAATATCAAACACTACTGGGCTTTGCTTTCAGGTGAGAGAGGCAAGTTTTAAGGAGATGTGCTGGGCAAGTTTATTTTTACACATAGGGTGATGAGTGCTTGGAGCGAATTGCTGGGGGTGATGATGGAGGCAAATATTTTAGTGGCATTTAGATAGGCACATGGGTATGCAGGGAATTGAGGGATATGGATCATGTGCAGCAGATGAGATTCGTTTATTTTAGCATCATGTTCGGCATAGACATTGTGGGCCAAAGGGCTGTGCTGTACTGTACCTGCCCAAAAACTCCTCAGATTTTCCCTGGGGAATTGGAGGTCTGGAACTTGCTGGTGGAAAATGGAAACTTGCATTTAAAGGATTATCTGCATGAGCATGTGACATTATGCACCCACATAGACTGAATGTTGGAAAGTGTAATCAGTTTGAATAGCTCTTAGGTGGCCTGTGCTGCAGGTTTTAAATTTTGTGATTTCCTGCATAAGCTGTTTAATCAATTCATGTGACAAGTGATGGTTGTGGGTTGAAATAAACGATTAATTCCCTTTGGACGATCAACTTTAAAGAAAGTTAGATTGTTTTACTTGGAAATTGTAAGAAGGTAACAACCATTTCAATCCAATGTACCCATTTTGAATATACTGTTGACACTGGAAATTAGTAATACAAATCGAAAATGGACTTAACATCAGAACTATCTCTCCCAGGCGTTTCTCTCCACAGATTTTGTCTGATCTGCTCAACATTTACATCTTTTTCCACTTCAGATTTCAGTTCCTTTAGTGTTTTCCTTTTTCTTTATTGTTTAATTTACATTGGTATCAGTGCTCTACACTACTTTTAGGATATACAGGTGCACAACCTTTTATCCGAAAGCCTTGGGACCAGACACTTCTCGGATTTCGGAATTTTTCGGATTTCCGAATGGAAGATTTTTAGCGTAGATTAGGTAGGTAGCGCGGGCGGCTTGAAAAGTCTGGAGCGGTTGCCTCCTCCCCGGAGACCAGGGAATCATTGTAAATCATTGCTTAAATGTTAGTCAGTTAGTTTGGAGGGATTTTATGTGGTGGGCGGGGGTGAAGGGGGAAACCTTAATTCTTAGTCCCCTACCTGGTCGGAGAGGCGGGGAGCGGGCAATGCCTTACCGGGTCGCCGTGCAGTAAGCTCCAGAGCGCTGTGGCCGCCGACTCCCAACATCGCGGAGCTGGGGCTGCAGGCGTCCGGCCGCGGGCCGTGGGCCGCGCTGGATTTGGAGCGCCGCGCAGCCAAGGGTAGAGTTGCCGGGGTTGGAGCTACAACCGGCGCCGCCTGCGGCCGGACGCCCGCAGCCCCAGCTCCGCGATGTTGGGAGTCGGCGGCCACAGCGCTCCGGAGCTTACTGCGCGGCGACCCGGTAAGGCATTGCTCGCTCCCCGCCTCTCCGACCAAGTAGGGGACTAAGAATTAAAGTTTCCCCCTTCACCCCCCTTCACATAAAAGCCCTCCAAACTAACTGACTAACATTTAAGCAATGATTTACAGATGTTTAAGTGGCTCCCCGGTCTCCAGGGAGGAGGCAGCCGCTACAGTAGTACAGACCTGGGTTGACCGTGGGTCGTTTCGGGTCAAGTTTGGCGCCAAACGCGAGCTTTGGTGTGCAGACGACATCCTGGAAAAAATGTCCGGTTTTCGGACCTCCGGATAAAAGGTTGTGCACCTGTACTAGACTAAGTGGGACCCGTTGGGTCCCAGCTTCACATGGGAGGGCTGGTCCCCCAACGCAATATTTCACCTCCATCAATTCTGGTGGCCAGTGGGTGGGAGGGGGGGGGCTTTCTGGAGCGCTAGTATGGGTTTTGTGGGCTGAAGGGACTGGTTTCCAGAGGGCTAGTATGGATTCTTGGGCTGGCGGCTCAGTCACCCAAGCCTGGTGTGCTGGCAGTTCACTCACTCACGGCTGGTGGGCTGGCAGTTGACTCACGGCTATTCCTTGAAATTCCATTTTAAGCAGGGTGCAAGGCCGCCAAATTCAAGTGCATTTTCATACCACTTCAAGCAGGGTGCAAGTCCACCAAATTCAAGTGCAGTTTTCTGCCACTTCAAGCAGGATGCAAGGCCACCAAATTAAAGTGCAGTTTCATGCCACTTCAAGCAGGATGCAAGGCCACCAAATTAAAGTGCAGTTTCGTGCCACTTCAAGCAGGGTGCAAGGCCACCAAATTCAAGTGCAGCTTCATGCCACTTCAAGCAGGGTGCAATGCCACCAAATTCAAGTGCAGCTTCGTGCCACTTCATGCAGGGTGCAAGGCCACCAAATTAAAGTGCACTTTCATGCCACTTCAAGCAGAGTGCAAGGTCACCAAATTCAAGTGCAGTTTCATGCTACTTCAAGCAGGGTGCAAGGCCACCAAATTTAAATACAGTTTCATACCATTTCAAGCAGGGTGCAAGGCCACCAAAGACAGAGAGTCGTGATCTCTCCCTCCCCCATCTTGCTACGCCCACTTTTACGGGTTTTATAGTCTTTCTCCCCTCCCCCCTCAGCAGGCAGCAACCAACACTTTTACATTTTCAAACCACATTAAGGACACTCACAGTTTAGTAGACATGTGTTCAGTGTTATTCACAGCTCAGACTGAGAGACATGACCCTCTCGCTTCCCCATCTTGCAGAGACTGACTGAGGCACATCAACACTTCCGGGTTTTATAGTCCCCCCCCCCCCCCCCACTGGAAGGGTCATGGCGTGATTGACAGGAGAGAGAATCTCAACATTTTTTATACATTAATCAGTCTTTTAATTTTCATTGATGGGAAAAATCCTCTTGTCCTGCACAGCAGATGAGATGGCCAAAAATCACAGCCATAAGTGGTAGCGTTTTTTTCTAAAATCAGTATGCAGTGCAAACAGGAAGTGGTCAAGATGAGACTTTTAGTAATATAGATTCAGGGTATTATAGAATATTAGTATACTTTTAGTTTCAATAGACTTCACACTTATCGGAAAACTACTGTTCAGACATAATATTGTTCATTTCAATACCAATAAATTGCTCATACTTACAATCTTTTCCATCATCGCAAGTCTATCACACCCTTAAGGGGCTGTCCCACTGCAGCGACCTAATCCGCGAGTTCAGAAGAGTGTCTTCGACCTTCAAGCTCGAGGGCACTCGCCTGAAAAACCTTGAGCTGGATCGACCGTCAGCGATGAAACCGCGAGCTGGATTGGTCGCACACATGCACACAAGCGCACACACCTGCAATGGCGGGGGCCAGGGAAAGCGGGGGAGCGCTGTCTGAAATTCACACCTGCGATGAAGAGGAAGGTAAAAGACAGCTGCACAGTATACGGTACGTCCTTTGGGGAGCGCGGGGAAGAAGGAATGGAGACACTTTTAAGAAGTCAGACAACGTTTAAAAAAGTTTAGCGGGCATTTAACCTCCCGATCGGTTTTCCTTGGTCCTGAAAACTCCAATGAGCCAATTAAAATGCCCGGTCAGCGAAGGAGATTGCCTACGGTTGCCCTTGACTACCTGTAACTACATAGCGACCCCACTCCACTGCACTACGAGTTAAAAAGAACCATGCCAACCAATTTGTACTGGTGGAAAAATTTTCCACATGCTGAAACATTTTCCATGACCTAGCTGAGGCCGCGATTACGCGGGAACTTCCCTCGAGCATGGAGTAGAGTTCCAGTGACCTCGTAGGACTTCCTAGGACCGTGTCGACCATGCTGCGAGTTTGAGTCGAGGGCAAACTCTTCTAAACTCGCAGATTAGGTCGCCGTAGTGGGACATCCCCTTAAGGTAGCTTTTTATTAGTTAGCTACCACAAATGAGGATATCATAATATTTTTGCATTACTTCAGTTTTAGCAGCTGAAACTTGTCCTATTTCAAAACCTTGTGAGTAAACTGTAGTGCAAGCTTTGAGAGAATCATTTTTGATCAAGCACTAATTATACATTTTCTTGATGGGAGTGAGTTTTGATTCAGTTTATATTTCATACAATGTGCAACAGATTGAGCTGAGGATCATTCTATTTATGATTGTATGTGGAATGGTACATTGCAAACCACAGTGTTAGAAGGCATTAATTTTGTACTTCTACCTTTTTAAAGCCACCAAACAAAGACCCAAAGGAAGAAGGTGTAAATAGTCTAGAATGTGGGAAAAAACCACCACCTCCTTCATCACCATCATCACCATCACCACAACCAACATCACCACAGAAACAGATACTACCTCAGAATCAGAACAATGCAGCCACTAGTAAACCACAGTCAGGTAATAAGAGAAACTGAACTGGAATACAGTAAGTTTTATTCAAATATGCATTCATTGTAGCATTCAAGTAACGCAGATATTATAATTTAACAAAATAATTAACAGTAAATATTTTAAAGCTGTAGTTTTGAGGTAGATATCCTGTAGAATTTTTTTTAAAATCCTGACAATACTACATTAAAATGTTATGCAATGGCAGAAATGTTTTAAATAGATATAGTATCTTATTTTAGCTTATATTTTGATTTAAAACCTAAATACTGAAAATTGATGTGTGTATTCAGAGAGTGCAGAGATTTCCAGTTTAAGTATATGTCTCAATGTATAATTATAATAGAGATAAATGGCACATAAACATGAATGGAAAGCCATACCCATGCAGAGCATACATTTCTTATTAAATATTCAAAATAATTAAAACTTTGACAGTGGCTAGGAAGAAGAAAAGAAAAATGGGAACATATAGCCTGGCTCCTAAGAAGAAGACCAAACTGCTAAAACAGCGCACCGTACTTGAAATGTTTCAGAACATGTCACAGACTGCATCCGACATGCAGGTGGGTCGTGAAAAGTGTAAACCTTCCACACAGAATTTGTTTTCCATTTCCACTTCAGAAAAACATGTTACAGAGTAGTTAAGGATAGGGTTATATTTTCAAATTCTGTCTTTTGCTTTGTTTAGATTTTTTTAATTTGTTGTCCATTTTAGAACAAATTCCAATGTCCAATGAGTGTATTGGTAATGGTTGGGCAAAGTTCCACCAAGATCATCCTTTGTTCTTCTTAAAATGGTTGTGGGGTTCAATTTTGCTTGACAAAACTGCACTCTGCAACTTCACTCAAAACACAGCACCATTTATTTTTGTTAATGTTAATTTGTCTTAAATTGAGGAAGAAGTTGCTTTCAGTATAATGGAAGATCTTGTTAGATCTGAAGAGATTATGTTGCAATTAAAAAAAAACATCTGATTGGTAGGTCTTTAAAAAACATGTTGGTTTTTACAATATACTGTTCACAAATTCAGAGTCAAATTTTTTTCACCCATTCTTAATTATAAATGATTTATGGTATTAGTATTTTTCATATAATTTACTTATGGGGCAAATGCCTCATTTGATTCAAGATGTTCAGATTGTACCACTGAAGGTAAAACTTCAACTTAAGACACATCACCACATAGAAGAGATATTTCCTTAACTTAACCCATCTTTGTATCTTTGAAGCAAATTTGGAATTTCTCAAATTAAAAAAAAAGTAAATATTTGATGCAGTTGTCAGGTCATACCCGTCTGAAGACAGAGGTAATTTTTAGTCCAATAAACACGTTATGCAAGTTATGAGCAAACATGCTTCAGGGGAAGTGATGTAATTGGATAAACTGTAGGAGAATTTTGATGGCAAAGGGGTGATACAGCAAAGTAGGTTTTCTGTCTTTCTGCTGTTTCAGAAGCCTTCCCTTTTATCCTTTCCCTCTCTATAGATGGAAAGCAATTGACAACAGTTACTTTTGCTTTTCTCTGCTGAAGCGACGATCATTTCCAATGACCTGTTTTTATTTGGCTTTACCAACATTTGCAGTATTTTTTGCTTTTTAAAAAATGTTTGTTTTTTATTAAATCCCCAGCATAATTGATACATTATTTCCCATTATTTAATTTGTTTTGAATTTTGCATTACGGAGCATGAGAGGCAGTTCGTAAAATTGTTCCTTTTACCTCTCCCATTCCGTTCCTCTCCCATCTCAATGAGTAAGGACCATTTTCCACAATCATTTCTTAAAATAAAAATATAACATCTATTCATCTCCCTCTTTTATGTAAAACCTGCAGATCTCTCTGAAAGAAGTAATCTAGAATGATGTAAACAAAAAAGAAAAGTATTTTCCCCCCCCCCCACCCCCCCAATGTTTGCTATAATAAGCCAGATTGAATCTGATCAATTTACTCCTGGCCTTCATCTTGATCATCAATGCTATAATATTGTTTTAATTGCAATCCCTGGCTTGGAATCACTTCTAGAATTTGGAATCTTTACAGGTAAAAAATTATTCATTGATCAGACTTGAAATTCTTTCAAAGATTTGTAGTGAGGCATTCGCTGCACCAGAGGGTGCTGTGCTATGTTGGAAGGTTGCATATCAACGTGATTAATTGGATGCTTTTTGAAATAAAATGAAAAGTATATGACAGCTGGAACAAAAATAATATAGTTTTCTTTGAAGCAGGGTGACTAGGTTATCTGAAGTGGAAAACAATGTCTAGAAATCACTGTTGCAATTTTTGGATGTAGTTTAAACTGGTCACTGAATGTATTACCAAAATATGATTTTTAAATGAGATGTGTAACAAGGTGCAAGCTAGTAATGATATTGACTGAAGGCCATGTTCATTCAAGAAAATGAGAAGCAAATGTGATGAATCGGAGTGCTTTAATTGGGTACTTGGGCTTTAAAATGTTTGCTATTGCAGATCAATGCAATGTGTTTGTCTGTTTTTATATATATGAATTGGGGTTGTGATCCATCTTTTTCTTATGTATTAAAGGAACGAAATGACTCCTCCAATGGTGTCAATCAGAATGTAAATGGTGAAAATATTGATCCAACTCAAAGTGTGGAATCTGAGGAAGATGAAGAGGAGGAGGACGAGGAGGAGGAGGAGGAGGAGGAGGAAGAAAAGTACAATATTGCAGACCAACCAGATTCAGAGTTATCCATGGACTTTGGAAGGCTTGATCACATTCGCAAGATGGAGCTTCCAAAGAAAGTGTGTACTTTGTGTGGTTTGCCAGTTAATTTCCACATTTTTAGAGCCTGGTTAAGTCTTGGTTAAGTGAATACTTGACGATTTCTTTGTGCAATATCAAATTTAGAATGTTTGAATTGTGGAACATTTGCAGTTTAGGAATAAGAAATGCTGTTGATTTTTAACTTCTAGGTTTGATGTCCATAATTGAATAACTAACAATCAAAGGCCAGAATAGAAAATTACCTGTAGTGGGTGACACAGCAATCAGAATACTGCATAAAACAAAACAAAACAAAAACACCCTTTAAGTAGTTTTTGACATCAGTCTGAGGAAGGGTTTAGGCCTGAAACGTTGCCTATTTCCTTCGCTCCTTAGATGCTGCCTCACGCGCTGAGTTTCTCCAGCACTTTTGTCTACCTTTGATTTTCCAGCATCTGCAGTTCCTTCTTAAACACCCTTTTAGTAATTCCTGTTTTCTTATTTAGAAATCCATATGCTTATCGGAAGTCCCTTTTACAAATCTTAGTTCCACTAGCATGTTCTACCTTGTGCTAAAATTTGACAAATTAATTTGTGATTTGTGAATGTATTAAATCTGTCCTATTTGTCTGTTTGCTTTCCTTTAAAACCCAAAAATAATGTTATCATTGTTTGTCTGGATTTGTTTTTTTTGGGGGTGGCTTAAAATACTTAAATTTACTGACATAAAATTAAAGGTTCCTATAGAAATTGTATTTCTCTTTGCACAGGCTAACTTCCAGCAAGAAGAATATGATCCTGAAGAGGATCAAGATTCTGATGATCTGGAGGACGATGATGATGACTTTGAATCTGATGTGGTGAGTCATTTGTTCTGGAGGTGTATGCACAATAGATATATGACTTGGAGGATATTTTGTACCTGGGTGTCTTTATCTGGATATCATTTTGAATTATTTGTCACTACCAAGAGATCCTAAAATCTATTCCTATATTTTGTAATTCTCCTTGTCTCTCAGTCTTTTGGGTTTCCAGATGCCTGCGGGATACACATGGGCACCTGTTAGGTGGAACGTTCTCGGAAGTAAGCTTGCTGCATATTCCCAGTTGGGTCAGATAAGAGTATTGCATCATGAAGTGGGTAGGTTGAGTTAGCTTTAAAAATTTACATCTTATCTGACCACATCCCACTAATTTGTGGGAACTAAAATTAGTTGTGATTATGCATCCATTCTGTAAGAACAAATTGGGACATTTGCTGAGTGTGATTTTTGTTCTTAGATTCGAAATGCCCGATAAAATAAAGAACTCAGCGGCAGAAAAAAGATTTTGTTACCTTTCAACCGATGTTTAATTCTCCCTATAACCTGCGTGGGTTTTCACAGAGGTCTTCAATTTCCTCACACACTCCAAAGGTGTACAGGTTTCTACGTTAATTGGCTTGATATAAATGTAAACTTGTCCCTAGTGCGTGTAAGGTAGCGTTAGTGTATGGGGATCGATGGTCGGTGCGGCACGGTGGGCCAAAGGGCCTGTTTCCGCGATGTGTCTATGATCTACACTAAAAAACTAAACTAAATTGAAATGGCTGCACATAGAAGGGTGGATTAGAACTACTTAATTTGTCGCAGTGAATAATTTTAAACCGTATATGTTGACTATTCAGAGTTCAGAATCAAGTTTGAAAAGGAAGTGGAAGAAAAAAGGAAAGAATGACAGCCCATGGATTACACCAACCAGGAAACGGAGACGGAAGAACCGACCAAAAACAAGCAATAAAAAAGGTAATGATAATAAAAAACAAAACACCTTGCTGGAGGAATTCAGTGGCTCAGGCCTCTGTGGAGGTATTGGACCTCCACAGAGATGACATTTCGGGTCGGGACTGATGGGAGTAAAGGGCCTGTCCCACTGTACGAGGTAATTCAAGAGTTCTCCCGAGTTCTCCCCTGATTCGAGCTAGTGTAATGTACGTAGCGGGTACGTAGGGGCTCGTACGAGTAAAAAGTAACAATTTTTTTCATCACGAGTATTTTTTACTCGTGGACATTTTTCACAGTGTTGAAAAAACGTCACAAATTTACTGGATTTCCCGAGTACCTACCGTTATTCATACAAGCCGCGACGTGACATCCACAAGCTCCTACGTACCGTCTACGTACATTACACAAGCTCGAAACGGGGGAGAACTCTTGAATTACCTCGTACAGTAGGACAGGCCCTTAAGGGGTAGAAACCTGGAAAGAGAGATGGGGTGTTACAGAGCCTGGCAATTGATAGATGGATAAAGGCGAAGTGGGAAGGGGTGGGTTTGATTGCCATATGGAAGAAGTAAATGACAAAGGCTAGAGGTGAAAAGGAGACACAAATGGAGCCCATCACACAGACCAGGCTTCCCACTATTGACTCCATCTACATTTCTTGCTGTGTCAGAAAAACATCCAACATAATTAAAGATTTATCTCATCCTGGTTATTCTCCTCCATGCTCCTGTCGAGAAGAAGGTACAGAAGCTTGAAATTGCCAGATTCATGAACAGTAACCCAATTAAAAGGTTCTTGAATGGTCCTTCCATAAACTAGGGTACTGTTTGATCCACCTCTACCCCTTTGAGGATATTGGACTTTGGCTGAGGACCAGGTGCACTACAATGCTGAGAACCAAGTTCTGCACTGATCACCTTCTTCAGTACTCTTCCTATTGTACTTGAGTTCATACTGATTGTATCAATGTATGGTATATCTGATCTTTTAGAATAGCATGCAAGATTAAGTTTTTCACTGTACCTTTGGTACATGTGACAATAATAAATCTAAACCTAACTTTTGAAATAATATCCTCTGAGCATTTTATGAAATGGCTTAATATTTTTCGAAATTTTTGCTGGTTGCATGAGAATTCTGGATGCATTATAATTGGATAACACAGAACTGGACGATATAGAGTGCAGAATATAGTTCTCAGCATCCAGGTGATCAAATATTTAGTGGCTTATAATTCTCACAAAGCAAGGATTCTGTCTGAATTAGCTGACATGTGTGAGCAATTGTTCAGCTACCTTGCTTCAATAATCTTTTCATTGTAGATTTAATTATTTACAGGTGCTGACACAGAGACCCTAACGTTGACAGATAATAATGAGTATACCGAGATCCCCTGTGACGCATTGGATCTGCCTGCAGGCAGTCTATTTTCATCACAATTTACAGGTAAATGTGTTAAGACACATGTAAGAATATTTGTGTACTAGAATTTATTTCTGAATATGCAGCTCAGATGTAAGAATTAATTTAGTGTTGGGTGAAAACATTTGGAACTTCTATTCACCCTGAACTTTGCAGGATCCGTCTGAGCACTTTTGCTAATGTCTTAGTTGAAGTTAAGTTTGCTTAACTAATGTGGCTATTTCACTATTTGTTTCTCAATGCAGGTATTTCCCAAAGCTCTGACTCAGTGGAACTAGATAAGCTCCAGGAGGTGCCTCTTTGTAGCTGTCGGATGGAAACATCAAAAGGCCGAGAAATGGTTAAGCTGGCTACCAATAAGTGTATGGCCACTGAGAATATAGATGAAGAGGTAAGGATCTTGGTAAAGTTTCGTTCGGCAGGTTCCTTGATTAGTGCAGGTGTCCGAGGTTATGAGGAGAAGGCAGGAGAATGGTGTTAGGAGGGAGAGATAGATCAGTCATGATTGAATGGCGGAGTAGACTTGATGGGCCAAATGGCCTAATTCTACTCGTATTCCGAATGGCCTTAAGTGGTTTAAATTAGCAGATAGATTATTATGAGTGTATTGCATGACTAATGATGGTAGATAAATTATCTTCAGTAAAATTACAATGAAAATGAACAATTAAAAAAAATTAAAGTATGTTAAGTGTTCTCTTCTGAGTACAACAATTAGGATGGTATATTTTAGCTTTTAAAAAATACTGAATTAAGACAACTTGTTTGTTCATTTGTTTTTAGTCAAATTTTGCGGAGATGGGTCTGGGATTTAGTTTTGACAGGAGGAAATGTGTGTGATACATTTTGCTCAATATGGTCATTATTGACATGTGTGAGATAGTGCCATAGATTTAACATTAATATATCTATCTTCTAGAAATATGCAGTTTATGGGCACCCGGTGGCAACTTTAGTTCAGCTTAAAGAAATTCTGAATGATCTAGTGAAATATGTTACTTGAAAATAAATGTGTTTCTTCTGTAGACTTGCACACTTGGAAGACACAGTTCTATTGACATTTTTAAAACATCATTTAACTCGGCATAAAAACAAGATGAATCTTTTGTATACACAAGGCCACAATTAACACCTATACTTAAAACCATTTTCATTTGAAAATGGCTTGCTAAATGTTCCCTGCATTGGGTACTACTTATAAATAATAAGGTGAACAATGCACAGAGCAAATGGAGACACTCAGAGTTTACCCGATTATATACCTGTATTTAGCTCACCCCAAAGACTCAATTTAAATGATTGAGATATGAAATAAATGTTGTGTCATTCTCTGTCCAGAGAGTTGATGACAAAAGATCTTTGGGGGCTTTTAAAGAAGATACATTTTTACTCCACCCTTTAATTTGAATTCACAAACACCTACCATAAAACTTAGAATTTGAGCTTATGAGCGTTACATTTTTGAGCTCATATACAAATTCCTCAAATGGTGTCATTGTGATGGTTAGCTGAGGTAAATATTGGCCAGGAGATTGTGGAGCTGGATGGTGATTAGGACGGCAGTGTGCTGCGGCTGGTAGAGCCGCTGTTACAGAGAGCAGGGTTCAGTGCAGAGTAGAATTGACATGCTCTCCTTCTGACCATGGGAATTTCCTCTACGGGCTCTGGTTTCAACCCACATCCGAAATACTTGTTGGTTGGCTAATTGGCCGCTGTAAATTGTTCCTACTGTGAGTGGTCAAATGTGGGAATAGTTGATGGGAACATGGGAAAGATAAGAATGGGATTAGTATAAATGGGTGTATGAAGGTTGGCTCGGATTGTGGTGGGCCGAAGGGCCTGGATACATGCTGTATCTTTGGGCAACGCTAAAGCTCTTATTCAGAATAATGCCTTGATCTTTTACTCCTGCCTAACAAGGCAGAAGGTGCCTTGGTCAAATGTTTCACCTGAAAGTTGGCACCTCTCATAATACCCAATCTCTGTTTATTTGCATGTAATGCAATGCTGCAGGTTCATTGGTAATCAATTTAAAGTTCACTTTGCAAATCAACATCTGACTGAATAAATGTTTCTTCCAGTTAAATAGCTGCATTAACACAGTCATCAAGCAAGAAATGATGCGACCTTCCAACAAGGTGCAGTTAATGGTATTATGTGAAGACCATAGATCCCGAATGGTGAAACATCAGTGTTGCCCGGGATGTGGATATTTTTGCACAGCTGTGAGTATAAGAAGCCTCAAAGCAGATAGGTACAGATGGCATGACAAAAACACGCCTGATTTTGTTTTGTATATGGCTTTAAAACCAAAAAATATGTTTTTATTATTGGATTTGCAGAATTAACTTGTGGGTGGAACAGCTTGTTTTTTTTTTCAAGTGGTGAGCTAATTTTTTTTCAGTGGTGAGCTAATTTTAAAGCCATACAATAAATAACCTGAATGCTTGGAATCATTTGGCTGAAAGTATATGTTTTGTTTATTTTCAAATTACTGAAAGAGTTCTTTGGAAAAATTGTGATGTTAAAATTTGCTCCTTGTTTCATTTCCTCAGGCCAGCACTATATATACATGTCAATTTAGTAAGATGGGAGCTCGATTGTATGCAGTTGAGTGTTTGTAACCGGGGGATGATTTGCAGCCTGGGTCCTGTTTCTTTGTGACATAGAGGAGTCAATAAGCAGCTTAGACACTTTATGCATGTGGGAAATTTGTATTGCCCACCAGATGGCATATGAGAGTTCAAACTAAATGGCTGCCTTGATCACTTGGTAGAAGTGAAAGAGATCCTTGGACTTAACTTGCTGTTTAGTTGACAGATCCTTTTACGCATTGCATTTATTCTGGGATGATGTGCTCCATTTTTGGGAGGAATTTACTTTCTTCACAAATAGAGGAACACATTCTTTCAAACGTGAGGGTGTGCTACTTGGATGTACTAAAAGTAACTAGAGTTATTGTTGAAGAATGAGATCGTGGTCACAATTTTGATAAATTTTGCTCATGAATGAATGAATCTCTTTATTGTCATTGCACATGGTACAACAAAATTTAAAAGTCAATCCCACGGTGCGATTCACAAGAGCAATTTTAAATATATAAGAAAAGGTAAAAATATATACATATTAAAAAAAATTACAGATAAATAACAATAGCATTATTTGCATTTTAACTGAAAATGGATTTGACATTAGGTTGCATTCTCAGCTGTAGTAAGAAGGCAATCCTGCATGTGTAATGGTCTGGTGAATTCCTTTATTGATACTCCTGTGATGGTTCACTTGTTTTTGCTACTCCTGTCTCTAATTTAAGGAGCACAGGAATTATTTCAAATGGGGCAATTTGCTAGTAATTCAGCAGAATCGTAAAACTTACTTTAAATGGCATTGAATTACTTAAATTAGAATTGAATTGGAAAAAGAATTCCTGTCAATAATTTTCTGTTTCAATGAGGGTTAGTTGGGTACATATATATCTTTTCTGAATGAGAAACTATGAGTATTTGGAATAGATGGGTAGTACCATTATTAACTTTATTTATATAAGAGCTTGGGAAGATGCTGGCAGCAGCCTCCCCACTGATTTATCACGATTGGAGATTAAAAATAACACAACATTTATGCTTAATTTCTTAGTCTTTTAGAAAAGGCACGTATTAAATTAACATGCTTTTTCCAGGGTACGTTCATGGAATGCCAGCCGGATAGTAGCATTTCGCACCGTTTTCACAAGAAGTGTGCATCACATATGAATGGGCTATCTTACTGCCCACATTGTGGTGAGGATACTGCTCAAGCAAAAGAAGTTACAATCGCTAAAGCAGACACTACCTCTATGGTACCTCTTCCAACACAGGAAAACATTGTTGCTGTGAATGGAAAAGCAGACACTACATCAGCAAGGTGAGCCATCTTTAGTAGTTTGAGAACATTCTTGTTGAGAATAATTGTCAGCAATTGTTTATTTCCATGCATGGCCGATTATGAACATCATGTAGTTTAAAAAAATGTCACTCAATCTAAACTTTAGAGTAGAATCTTGATTTAAAAGACTTGATAACATTCAAGATATGATTTTGGTCTTCACTTGGTTAAATTCAGCTCAGTATTTTTGTTAGGAGAGAGAGACAGAGACAGAGAGAGAAAAACTAATCAGGTGGAATATAAGGTGATTTTTCTGAAATTTAAGAAAATTATGTCATTAAATGGATTGTGAACCTCTTGAATTGTTAGTAAAATCAGTCTGATTTAACTATTATCCTTTCAGTAAGGAGACATGCCATTATTGCTTTGTCTTGCTGGCCTATGTAACCTCGTCCTTGGCCATGGGATTTCCTCAGATTTCCCTTTTGAAATTGCCTGGCAAGCCCTTCCAGAATATCAGGGGCGGGCCATAAATGCTGACCAAGCCGGTGATGTCCATATCTAATCAAAGAACAATTCAAATAAACTAAATATTTGAAGAAAGAACTTGTAAATTATTATTCCGACCCAAAATGACTGCAAATGCTGGAGAAATAGAATAAAATAAAAGTAAACAATATACATATATAATGTTACAGGTGAATGACTGTTCAGCTTTTATTGCAGGATTCTAGCACCTGCAGTATTTTGCCTTGAATAATAATTTCCAAGTGTATCATTGATTAAAAATCCTTTTCAGTTAAAATTTACATGTTAATCATAGATATGCTTAAATATATTACAATTATTTCAACTGCTGTCCGTTTATTTGCCAATAGATTTGATATGAATGGTATCTTTTTATAGGAGTCTTTTATCTGAGAAACTGACTGTCTCTCAAGACCAGAAGCATTGAAATTCAGCTAGGATAAAACTACTGTTTTATTATCATTGTTTAATGATCTTTGGAGATAAATGATTTGGTATAATTTAATTTTAGCAATGAATTTTCGTTTTATGTGCTTTTATTTTGTCCCTGAGATGTTCTGAATGTGAATTTGCTATTATTTTGTCTTTGAATTCATACATTTCTCTCAGTAATTCGTTTTAATAATTTAAAACTTGCTGCAGCTTACTTGGATTGTTAATTGAAGTTTGAATGATGGCCTGCTGTTTCACTTCACATGTTGATTTTTCTGTAACCATGTTACTGTTTGGAAACAGAGGGGCTGAAATCAAAATGGTAAATGCGTAAAAATTCCAGAATTTTATTTGTAAATAATATTTTCCTAAATGTAATGACTTTTACATGTTAAGTTGATATCATCTACTTAATATGAAGTGCTTCAGAACTTATAGTCTGGTCATTTGTAAATGGTGGTTCCCATAAAGATTTTATTTGTAATTGCCAGTGTAGCCAGTTCTATCGTTAGTGTGGTACAGTATATAATATAAAATTTTATAAAATTAATATCAATTTTAACCTTTTACAGCAATGCTCGGATGAGAATGTCATTGGAAAATAAGCCTGAAAACACTATGTCCAAGGTGGCTGATAGTTCGGATATCTATGGCCCCTCCACTACTTTGAATTCAGGAGCAAACATACCAGTTGCAAATCTGCAAGCTGGGCCAGGGAAAGAGACAATGGAAAGTATTCTTATTGCTCTCGATACTGAGAGGTAAGCATTTGAAAGGGGTGGGTTATGCTAGAACAGAAATTAAAAGCATGTCAATGTTAAAGAAACTAATTACTGACTTGTTATTAAAGAAATAGAGACTCTAAAATGTTTTAAGTGAAGTAAATATTCATTGACTTTTGAAGATTTGCTTTGAGATTATGCAGATAGAGCTGTGGCATTGACATTCTGTAACCCTGTGTCTGTAGGTGCACAGAGGTAACACTAGGTATTCAATTCCTGAGCAATGTGAGGAACTGGGATGTCCATCATAAGCCTCTGAATGCACTCTGGGAATTTGCAATTTGAGAATCAGAGAATTCCTTGCACAACTCAATTTATAGCATGCTGTGCCTTTCTTTTCTCAGCAAGATGGATTAACATTCAGGGTCAAAGATCTTTGTTTATTTTCCACAGATGGAGCCCTTTACACCAGCAAGTGGATAGGATAGTAAAGAGGGCACATTGCCAGGGGCATTGAGTGCAAGAGTCAAGAAGTCGTGATGCAGGTCTTTAGAACTTTGGTTAGGCCACATTTGGAATATATTGCATGCAGTCCTGGCCGACCCCATTACAGGAAAGATGTGGAAGGTTTGGAGAGGGTGCAGAGGCGGTTTACCAGAATGCTGCCTGAATTAGAGGGTTTCAGCACCAGAAAGAGGTTGGATGGACTTGGATTATTTTCTCCGGAATGTCGGAAGTTGAGGGGAGACTTGATATAAATGTAAGAATTTATGGGAGGCATAGATTGGGTAGATCAGAACCAATAAAGTGAGAGAGGGAAATTTTAATGGAGATATATGCGATGCAAGTGTTTTTAACCAGAGGGTGATGGGGGGGCCTGGAAAGCATTGCCGGGGGTGGTGTTGGAGCTAGATACAATATTGGTGTTCAAGAAGCTTCTGGATAGGTACAAGGAAATGCAGAGAATAGAAAGATGTGGATCATGTACAGGCAGATGAAATCAGTTTAACGAGGCATCATGTTCGGCACAATCATTGTGGGCTGAAGGGCCCATTTCTGTGCTGTACTGTTCTATGTTCAAAGTTAAAATATGAGCAAATAGTAAAATATCAGTTTTTCTTTGACAAAGCATTCTTTCTTTAATCTGGAGAGCACTGCTTGAACTGGAACATGCTGCCTCTGAAGGTGGTGGAGGTTTCAATATTTAGCATCTTGCCAAGCACTTGAATTCCCAAGGCATCGCAGGCTAGGGATGAAGTCTTATTAAATAGGATTAGTATATATCGGGTTGGCAACCTACGGCCCCCGGGCCGAATGCGGCTCTTAACCCGAATTCATCCGGCCCGCAGGCGTAATTTTTTTCCCGTATTCTTCCGGCCTGCAGACTTCCGTCATCTCCGGTACCTCCTGAGGCCGCGGCACCCAGGAGCGGTGACGCAAGGAGGCCCGTGCTGTCAGCCGTAATGGCGGAGCGGCCGAGCCCTGAGCACGGCCGAGCACTGGCTGTACCGTATCCTGCGCAAAGCCGCCGGCACGGCCGCGTACCTTCTGTAAACACGTGATTTGATGCCTGACATCCGGGTGCGGGATCCATGTGTACACGTGATAGATGTGGCCCGCCATCTGTTCACAGACATGCGTCCTGGCCCCTATGCAGAACAAGGTTCCCGACCCCTGGTATAGATACTCGATTAATAGAGCTTTTGAATTTGTATGGCTCAATGATTCTTAGATTCAAATTCTTTGGTTCAAACAGACCCAAGAAGTTACGGTTTCATCCAAAGCAGTTATATATCTCTGCAAAGCAGGGGGAGATGCAGAAAGTTCTTCTAATGCTGGGTAAGTTTTCCTATGCACTTAAATGTAGAATGTACAGCAAAACACCTATAACGGATGGGAGGATCTTGTACCAATGATGACATGATGGAGAGGGTTTGAGGAATAAATAACTAAAGCTGTTTTCCAATATAGTTGTCACACAATACTGTTTTAATCTGTTTTTGAATTGAAAAGTTTCAAACATAAAACGCTGAGATGCAAATTTTGAAGGTGTAAATCAGAAAGAATGACTCCAATTCAAATTGGTGAATGCCCTTTTAAAATAATTTGGTTTGTTCATGCCACAAATATAGAATGCTTTAATGGCAATGCAGACTTTGAGGAAGATGCAGAAAGCTTCCAAGAGATAGGGACATGCGAGGTGAATGGGCAAAGACATTGTGGATGGAATGTAAAGTGGAATGTAAAATGAGGCCATTCACTTTGGTATGAAATGTGGAAAGCTGGAGTATTTTTTACCAGTGAGGTTTAAAAGGTATTAGTGAGCCCTGCATGTTCTGGTCTGGTCTAACAAGTCAGCAAAAGTTAACATGCATTTTGCCTTTCAAGCTGTTTGCAGAAACTGTATATTTTTTTTATTGTAAGTGGATTTGAGGACAAAAGCACAGACTTTGCTTGGTTGAGATGGTTAGAAACCAATCACTTTCTCAAAATAGAATTGGGGATTTTGGACCGAATTGCGAAAAAAAATCAAAATCTGTTTACCGAGACAGTGTGAATCTTTGGGATTCATTGGCCCAGGTGTACTGTGAATGCTGAGTAACTAGTACATTCAAGACAGCAGAATGTTCTTATATTAATGGAATGGTGTTAGTACATGTGAGCAGCGCTGAGCTATAGATTAGCCATGATCTCATTGAATATATCAGGCATGAGTTACCAAATGGCCTATTCCTGTTTCGTTATGTTTCGATGAGATGCAAGCAACTCCCAACGATCCTCAGTTGCTTGCAAGAAAAAAGATTGCACCTTAGTCTGAAAATAATACCTTCCTGTAGCTATCCCCCCTTAAATTGTAGGTTCTACCCCAATGAAGGGAACCTTTTCCCAGTTCCTGTCAAACCCTGAGATAATCTACCTGTTTAAAACTTATTTTTCCAAACTTTACAAAACTTGGCTCATCTTTCTCGAATCTCTCATCCAAGGTCAGCTCTGTGTGTCAAGGTCAGCTCTCTTATCTTGGGAATCAATCTTGTGAACCTTATTGCATCAACACTGAATCAAGTATAACCTCGGAGACAGAGACCAAAACTGCACAACATGTCTCTCCTGAGATCTTGATGGAATAAATTGTATGAGAAGTTACTCTTATATTCCATTTGTCCTTCTAAGATCTTGCAGTATCTGCTCTGTATGACATTTAATAGTTTCCCATATTATATACAGAGAAAGATGTTTCTTGTCTCTGTGTAGGTTATTTTTGAGGCCCTGTTTGGAATAGTTTAATATTGCACACCCTTTCTTAAGAACAGGATATTAAAACAGTGGCATGGTTTACAGAAGACAGTCGGAAGGATGATTTTGGACCTGAGTGTATATTTTTGTGTATAAATTGAGGGTCTCCTAAAATATGAAAAGCAAAAAGGTTAGTGTCATCGGAAAAGATTTGTGAAGAATAGTGATTGCAGTGTTTGAAGTACAGAATCACATGGTTTGGCGATATAAGCAAATCATCTAACAGGCACAGTGTAGAACAAGTAGGCATGTTAGATTGGGAGAATTGTGGCAAGCTCCAGCACAAGACAACTTAAAACATCCCTTAATCGTGACTGGGATCCAAAATGTCTAGGATAAATGCGGCTTCAGGCACCTGATGGAATTGATATGTTTGCGGCTTTTGTGACAAGAAAAAGTATTTTATGAAAACTAACATCAGGAATTTTAATCTTTCATCAGCAACAGGTATTTTAGGAGACAAGCAACAGCTGGCACTTGACCATAGTAAAAATTTCAAAGGCACATTACAGAAGTTCTGTATAGGGAAGGGATATTAGGGCTGAAAGTTTTTTTTATTTTCTTCATCTTTCATGTTATATACTATTATTTGATCTACTGGCATGTGTGCAGATAAAGAATTAAAATATAAAACCTCAAATTTTCTCAAAACTTAATGTTTTTCAATCCTTTTTTCTCTAGTTGATGGGATTGATCCTAACTTTAGAGCTGAGCACCAGAATAAGCGGACACCTCTCCATGCAGCTGCTGAGATAGGCCATGTGGAAATTTGTCATATGCTCGTACAGGTTAAAATGCTTTTTTTGTTCATAACTTTTAAAGCTTTTAAATCTACTTTTATTCTATAATAAACAGGAGGGTCTGTGATATAATAGGTCACAATGTTTAACACTTTGAATCAGCATATCTTTAAATCTCAGGATATGTAATTAATTGAAATTACGATATTTGTTACTTTTGAGAAAAATAGTGACGGATCCTCATTTGAATTTACAGTCCGAAATATTGTTACAACTTTCATGTTTTCATTGTTTAATATAAATATTGTTGGTAAATTTTAATTAATTTTTTGAATTAAATGGCTGTCCTTTTGATTAAGGGGAATTAGACTGTTACTTTTACCTGGACTTTCAGATAACTTGATGAAAAACAAAGTGCTGGAGGAACTCGACAGGCCAGGAGGCAGCTGAGGAGGGAAAAGGATTTTAATCACAGGAACATTGTCTGTTCTTTTCCCACCATTGTACAGTCTGACTGGCCGAGTTCGTCCAGCACTTAGTTCTTTCTCAAGATTTCGGCATTTGCAGTTTCCTGTATCCAGATAACTGGGCGGCACGTTGGCGCAGCGGTAGTTGCTGCCTCGCATCGCCTGTGATCCAGGTTTGATCCTGACTACGGGTGCTATCTGTACGGAGTTTGTACATTCTCCCCGTGCCCGCGTGGAATTTCTCCGAGATCTTCGGTTTCCTCCCACACTACAAAGACAATGCAGGTTTGTAGGTTAATTGGCTTGGTATAAGTGTAAATTGTCCCCAGTGTGTGTAGGACGATGTTGGTGTGCGGGGATCACTGGCCGGTGCAGAATCGGTGGGGCCGAAGGGCCCGTTTCCGCGCTGTATCTCTAAACTAAACTAAACGGAGCAGATTGTTTTGCTGAAAAAGTAATTGAATATTATGTATCATAAAGACTGCTGACCTCTTTTGCAGGCTGGTGCTAACCTAGATACCTGTGATGATGATCAGAGAACGCCACTGATGGAAGCAGCTGAGAACAACCAGCTTGACGCAGTAAAATACCTCTTGAAGGCTGGTGCACTGGGAGATCATAAGGTTAGAGTGACATGTAGCAAGTCAACCGTTTGAAGCATCTATTCCCATGTAGATTACATTTTGTTTCTTTCCTCAAGGTGGGAATTTCATCATTGCACTTTTGCCCTGTACTGTAGGATGAAGTGTTAAAAGATAGGATGGAAATCTTTTTTAAGGATGTAAAGGCCACTCGTGAAATTAGTCTGGAAAGCTTTCTTCCACAGTTATGGATGCAGGCTTCCAAATGTACCATCCATAATTGTTTTAAATCTCCATCTGAAAGGCCAGGAGATATTTATTGATGGGGACAGATATATTTATGGTATGATAAGGGGAACCCTTATTGTAGTTGAAGGCATTGTATTTCCTCTTGATGGTTGAAATTGGCACTGGCTGCAAAACAGTGTTTGGCTTCCTAGTAATTCCAAATTTCAGTTCACCTTTTATGAAAAGACATGTTATCTATAAATTATGAGCCTACCTAGTTCTCTGACACAATCTGACACTCAGTTCCCAATATCTAATTCTTCTGGTTTAGTCCTCTCTGTATGCTCACTCTTGATGATACCATTCTGTGTATTTTTTGTCATGGAGTGATTTCAAGTTTTGATTATAATTATATTACCAGCAAGTAATTACATCATTAATCTTCTCTTCAATACAGAGTTGTATCATGTATAAAGTAGTGCAGCTATTTTATGTTTATTCGTGTCTGCAAAAAAAAGAGCAACATTTTAACTCCAAAGCACCTTCTTCTTCTTCCTGCGTATGGCGTGCACAGGCTAAGGTTGTAGGACAACTTGTTCTAATTGATCTTATTTGATTCTGCATGCCGGGTTGATTGCATTCGTTGAAACAGGGCGGACCACGTGAAGGTTTCAATCTTCCCACCCCCCCCCCCCCCTCCATAAAGCACCTCAGAACATGCTATACGAAAAGGAATAATTTCAAAACCTGAGCTTTGTCATTGTGACACAATGCCATTGCTGCATATCAGTGCTTCAGAGTGTTCATAACAGTGCAATGAAACACCATGTCCCTTTGGAATCTAATTGGCATTTTAGCAGATTGTATAGTGGTAATATGCATGTAAAGATTATTGGTGAATCTGCAGGAGACAGAAATCTGTACACTGTGACAATGGGGGAACTATGCTTTGTTTTTTCACGTAATGCCATTACCTCTTGGTATCTTGTATGTAAAAAATTAATATTTGGTTAAGTTTATAAATGACTTTTAAGCTTCAGAATGATATGATTTATGGAGTTCTGTTCTCAATTGGAGAAAACAAAATAGAAAATTATTCCGGTGATCATTTTGTTAACAAAATGTGATAGCTGCATTTACAAATATAATATGATATAAGTAATGACCATACAACTTTTGGAACACCAGAAATGCTGAAAGGTGGGATGGAAAACTCGAACAATATATCAAGGATGGATAAAAAGCTCAGAATGGATTATGTTAGAATTAACATAATTAACACAATAAAATTATGAAATTTAATATTTGTGTGAGCGATACTGCAAAACGTGATTGCATTTTAGACAGCCAGCTTTGCTTTCACACAGTCTTGATACAAGATTGTCAAGATTAAGCCCCAGTTTCAGAATGAATGACTCCCAACATCACTATTTTGTTTGTGCTTTGGACTCGCGTGTATTTAGACTCTCTAAACTAATATTCATTATAACTCTTAGAATAAATTGGAAAATAAATTGATATTGTTAATTTGGATTATATTTAACGCAATATCTGTTAGTAAGAAGCACCTATCCGCTTCACCACATTATTCTTTGACTTTGGAGATTATTTAAATTTTTTCAACATAGAGATTAATTTAAAATCATGATGTATTGAACGACTAGATTCTTGATTGACAGCCTTTGTCAATTGAAGTAAATTGAAGAGTATAAATGTTTTTTGGCTAGAAACATTAAAATTATTTGTAGGCATGTTGAAAATGCCTCATTTTTATTTAATCTTTAATTTAATTGCCTGACAATTAAATTGAATCTGAATCGGATATTTCTTTCAAGCAAAATGTACAAATCATAAAAATAAAGTGTTTGATGTGCTAGTTGTGTGGAGTTTATAGCCTAGAGCTGGTCCTATCTTTCTGGTCATGATTTTGTGTTGGAAAACATTTCTTAAATATGAACATTCTAATTTGATTTGAATTTCAGTAATAATTAACTGCTTCTAGTGATTATTGTGTAACATCTAATAAATATGTCAGATTTATATGGAACTCTGCAATTCAAAGTTTCGCTCCAGAAAGATCTTGATCTCTCCTGATCATATATTAGATCAGAATTAGGACATTGAAACTCCAATCCTATGTATTTTAGTGCAAATCTTTGCTTAACATCAATAATATCGGTTACATTGCTTTTTTTCCATAGGATGTTGAAGGTTCAATTTGCCTTCATCTGGCAGCTAAGAAGGGACATTATGATGTTGTTGCACACCTTCTGTCCACAGGATTAATAGATGTAAACTGTCAGGTGAGTCAAACATCTATCGAAGTTACAAAAGCTAATGTAATATCTTTGACTTAATTATCCACTCTTGAGTGTACCAGGGTTATTAATCTAATTGGGTGCACTTGTGGAGGTTTTGCATATCACCAGCCACTTCAAAACATCATGCCTCTCTCCCACCATTGCTCCAACCTTCAGATGCGTTACCTTTCTGTGCCAAATGTAATAGGGGAACAGGATCTGTCGTCTAATTTGATTTACCTAGACTGACAATTCAGGCTATTTTCCCTGCATCTTGAATGCTTAATTTAACAGTTCAGAGAAGTGGGATAAAACATTAAGAATTTGCTTTAACGTCTCTGATTTTGTGAGTCCATGACAAGTCTAATGAGTTTTCCCATGCAGCAAATTATGTTTTAATTTCTCGGCTGAAGGAGATAAAAATATTATGAATAAGTTATTGATTTCAATCCAGTGACCCCATCCAGGAAATACTGTTGATTAGTGAGTGAATGACAGGTGTAAAAGTCCAGGAAGTTTTTATTTTTGTAAAGTTTAGGTACTAATGTTTAATCTGCTACTGTGTTATTTTGGCTAAATGTGATGATAATTTTAGCTAAATTGTGTTAATATAACTGCCACGTGAAATAAAAACAGGAAATGCTGGATATACTCATCAGGTCATGGAATTCTTTCCTCATTCTTTTTCCTATGTTCTTGTTTCATTTGTGAGTTTTCTTATACCATTTGTATCCTTTGAACAGGATGATGGTGGTTGGACGTCCATGATTTGGGCCACAGAGTATAAGCATATAGATATTGTAAAGCTGCTACTGTCAAAAGGAGCTGATATTAACATTAGGGACAATGTAAGTTACTTAATATCTTAAGCATAAAGAAACTTATTGGTATGAATTTGGAAAATTACTGGTTTAACAATGGAAACTTATGAATGAAAGATTTTCTAATGTGTTGTTTTCTAGTTACATATTTGTCATTATTTGCTAGTTAAAAGTTGCACAAGAGAAGAAAACAAAATTAAAATATATGATTGGCATCCTGATCTCTGCTCACAGTGATGACTTTTGCTGGGACCGAAAGCAGTTAACCGAGATCTTTAAACAAATAGACACGTATAGATTTGATTACCACAATAGATTTGTTACATTTTGGCACGGGTTGATAGAATGTAGCCTGTCTTTCTTTTTTTTCGGTTGTAATGAATCCATTAGAATTGCCTATCAATGCAAAGTTTGTAGATGTGGATGATTACTATATATTGTTGCTAAATTGACCCAAAAATAAATAAGGCTAGAGATTTTGGGTGCCTTAACTGTTGTTCTTGAGGCATATTGGATTAAATGAGGACAGATTTATTATGTATTGGTTCATTTTGTTTGGTCATATACTCCGCTGCTGGGAATTGTATTGTTGTAGTAGGATCACTTTCCTTGTTGCTGGTTGTCAATATAAACAGTTTGCATGTAAATGATTTAGTCTAAGTAGCAATAACGTCATTTTGAACATTTTTCATCATTAGCATTTAGGCACAGAGGGTGAAACAAATCGCAATGGCTTTTAAAAATCTAGAGCTATACGAATTGAGGCTGAAATGCATCGTAATAATTTTTTTTTTCAAATGTTGGAATCAAATACTTCACACTCAAAATACTCGAGCCTGTAATGAATTATTTAATTTACATCAAGTTCAACTATGTTTGTAGCTATGAGTCTCCTTCATTTAGAAATCTATCGCCTGCAATTGTTGCTTAACGATAACTTCACTTGATTTATTTAACTTCAGAGATGGGTTTCATTACTTTTAATAAAACAAGCGTCTAATTGGCCTTTCACTCATGAACATGCTATTATGAATGTTGACATTGCAGTCCTTAATTACAATTTTCAATTTGGTAGCTGTAGGAACACTTCAGGAATTTTTGCCAAAAGTTGCAAAATAATTAAATCTGTGATGTTTCTGAAAAATTGACTGAAATTGGACAGAATTTAAAGTGTTTTCTTCCTATTTTCATTGCTCAGGAAGAGAATATTTGTTTGCATTGGGCAGCTTTCTCAGGGTGTGTGGATATTGCTGAGATATTCTTGAATGCAAGAAGTGATCTCACTGCAGTGAATATGCACGGCGACTCTCCTCTACATATCGCATCCAGGGAAAATCATTATGAATGTGTAGTGTAAGTACAGTGTTAAATGCTTTTATATGTCACTGCTCGTTATGTTATGTCCTTGCAAAGTCCAAACTTGATCATTTTGACAAATTCTCAAACTAAATGACCATGTTAGAAAAATGCTATGTTATGTTGCTTCCCACAGATAACAGGCCTATCTAGCAACACGCCCCTCCTGAGCAAGCGCTAAGCTGCTCACACTCATAACATGTATAGCTGCAGTATTCTGAATGGGAGAGAACCCAACAAAGTTGTCACTATTTGCCATGAACCTTTATGATAGACAAAAAATAATTTCCCATATTTTGTTAGTATTTTTCATTATCAATAGATCGGCCCTACAATAACATTATGCAGGTAGACACAAAATGCTGGAGTAACTCAGCGGGACAGGCAGCATCTCTGGAGAGAAGGAATGGGTGATGTTTCGGGTCGAGACCCTTTACGTCACCCATTCCTTCTCTCCAGAGATGCTGCCTGTCCCAGTGAACTATTCCAACATTTTGTGTCTACCTTCGATTTAAACCCGCATCTGCAGTTTTTTCTTACAATAATATTATGCATCATTACTTTGATTACAGTCAGATAAGCTGCAGGCTTCTGGCTAATAATATGTGATCACAATTGGTTTTTTGAAATGAAACTGATCTTTATACACAGCTAGTGGTATTTCATTTCCTTCATTAACTCTTGTCCAGATATGTTTAATTATTTGCATTATTTTGGATTTAATGTTTCTTTTTTTAATTTTCTTCATCTTGTAACTAATGCCTTTTGGCAAAAACAAAATCAATCAAATAATAACATGACTTCTACAAACTTAAGACCAGATTGATTTTCATCTTTAATCTACTATTTGTCAACAGTAATTTCATGTAACCTTGATGGAGCCTCTATCGTGAGGCCTTTGTTGTAATAATTCATTACAACTTCAAATTTTCTGCTTTTAGTTTAGAGATACAGCGCGGAAACAGGCCCTTCGATCCACCAGGTCCGCACCTACCAGTGATCCCCATACACTAGCACTATCCAACACACTAGGGACAATTTATAATCTGTACCAAAGCCAATTAACCTATAAACCTGTACGTCTTTGGACTGTGGGAGGAAACCGGAGCAGCCAGGGAAAACCCACACTGTCACGTGGAGAACATACAAACTCCATACAGACAGCACCCGTAGTCAGGGTCAAACCTGGGTCTCTGGTGCTGTAAGGCAGCAACTTTATTGCTGCGCCATCAAATTATTTGTTTTATTTTCCATTTTCTTCCAGCAGAAGTTTTTCTGGTATCTCTGCTATAATATCCCAATGGCGAGCTGATGGGCTTAATCCTCTGTGTGCGCTCACTATTGTTGATTGTTGTCTGTTACACGGTGCAAGGTTATCTCTTTTCAATGGTTTTTTGAAAACATAAGCAGATTTCTTAAAATAATCTCTGATGGCTGTAGGGAAAAATAGAAGTTGTTCTGTAAGAATAACACCAAGCCCCGTTCATCACCCAAATGACTGTTTTAAACTTTTATGGTGCCTGGTGCAGACAAAACTCCAGTTTGCAAGCCTACTAAATATCATGGAGAGCTTTGTCAGTTTTTCTAAACTGATAAAATGGCTCAATTTTGTTCAACACAACAGCTGATGTGGGTAACTAAATTCAGAGTTGTACCATTTATAAACTGAATCATGGTCAGATTTTGTGGGAGCTCTTGCAGATCAACACAGATTATAAAAGAAATGTCCATGAAAATTAAAATATATGATAACAATTGCAATGGAAATGTATTTCAAGGGTATAGTGGCACTGAATCTGCTTGTAATTGTACACATTTAGGCTTTTTCTTTCACGTGGTGCTGATGTTAACATTAAAAACAAGGAAGGTGAGACTCCACTTGAATGTTCAAGCTTGAATTCGCAAGTCTGGGTTGCACTGCAGATGAACAAAAAACTGAAACAAGCATCAGCTAACAAGATTGCCCAGGCTGAGAAGCTGGTTAGTAGGTATGGCATAAAACATTTCCCTTGCTTTCTGCTTTTTCCTAAAACGTTTTAACTTAAATGTATTTGATTTTCCTATTTGAAACACCACCATTTTTACAAAGTACTGGAGTAACTCAACAGGTTAGACAGCATGTTGTTTAAGATGTGGTTGTAGAGTTGGAGGGAAGGGGGAAGCATCTCTGGATGACATTCCAAGTCACATTTCAAGTCCAGGCACTTCTTCAGATTGATTGTTGTTGGGGGGGGCGGTTGGGAGTGATTTTTTCAATTCAATTCAACTTCAATGTCATCGCACAAATACAAGTATGAGTACAACGAAATGCAGTTTTGCGTCAGTCCGTGGTAGTTGTGCACAAAGAAATTTAAAAAATAGAAAGAGAGAAGATACAGAATAATCAAAAAATACAGTATAATTAAACAATGGGGACGGAGGGACTGGAGAAATCTATCGGCGGGACTCCGAGTTCAGCAATGTGATTGTACTGTTGAAGAAGCTGTTCCTCATCCTACTAGTACGTGACCTGAGGCTCCTGTACCGCCTCCCTGATGGGAGGAGGGCAAACAGTCCATGGTTGTGGTGTGAGGGGTCTTTGATGATCTTCCCAGCCCGTCTCAGACACCGTTTTCGGTGGAGGGCATCCATGGCAGGGAGCGGGGCACCGATGTTTAGATGGGGCAAAACCAGTCAAGTGCAGTTGCTTAGCTGTAGGAAGGATTAAGTTGGAATTAACCAAGAAAGGGTGCAAAAAAGATTTGTGAGGATGTTACTAGAACTGGAGGATTTAAGTTGTAAGTAGGTGCTGGATAAGTTGGGACATTTTTCACTGGAGCCTTAGAGAGGTATATAAAATCTTGAGAGGCGTAGATAAGGTAAAGTATCATAGTCTTTTATCCAGGATACGGGAATTTAAAACTAGAGGGCAGAGATTTGGGTGAGAGGAGCAATATTTAATAAGAACTTGAGGGACAACTTCATTGAGATGGCAGTGGTTATAGGGAGCATGCTGCAGAATAAGCTAAAGGGGCAGGTACAAATACAACATTAAAAAAAAATTTGAATGGGATCATGGATAGAAAAGGTTTAGAGGGATATTGACTTGCTGAGATAGACATTTTGATCAGCATGATCGAGGTGGGCTGGACAACCTGTTACCATGCTGCATAACTCTGACTAATTGAAATTATGGAAGAAAAACATTTTGTAGCAGAAAATTGAAATAGTGTAAAGCAAAAATTAAAACAAAATGGTGATAATGTTCAGCAGGTCAGGCTGCATCTGTGGTAGGAAAAACAGCTAATATTTCAGGTCGTGGGCCTACCTTCAGGCATGTTTTGAAGCGCGCACTCATCTATTTTCCTCTCTTACAAATGTATTTAAAGCTTACATCATTTTCCCCGCATTTTCAGAGCACTGAAAATAACAATAGATCTTGGAGTTGCTATTATAATTAGGTGCTGTTTAACGGCATGACTTTCTGTATTATTGAGTATTTCTAATTTATTGAGTATTTTAATGGCACAAAAAGTAGATAGAGCTGCTAGTGTAGAGCTTGTGTAATGATTTTCTTAGTGTGAAGAAATTTTCACCATATTTACAAGATTCGTCTTCCTATCTGTGTACACCAAGTTCTCACATTCCAAAACTGCACTGTAGTACTTTTTATAATATTTGCACCTTTTTGTGGTTGTTTAATACTATCCCAGTTTGTGCTTTTTTCATCCTCCTGACAGAGATATAGGTAGAGGGTATGAACATGTACCAATTCCGTGTGTCAATGGAGTGGATGACGAACCTTGTCCAACTGACTATAAATATGTTTCCCAAAATTGTGTGACTTCTCCGATGAACATTGACCGGAACATCACACATCTGCAGGTATGTCCAAAAGATGATGGATTACTGCAATGTTGATTATAAATTCAATGTTGATTGTAATATTCCTGATTCATGGTAAACAATTGCGGGGATACATACAAGTCCAGATGAAGGATCCTGACCCAAAATGTTCGCCGTCCATTTCCTTCCACAGATGCTGCTCGACCCCCTGAGTTCCTCGAGCATATTATTTGTTGTTGGGTTATATAACCTCAGTAAAGTGGTCCTGGAATGCCAACCAAGAATTTGAATTCATGGCAAATTATGAAATTAAATTCAATAGAAATCTGGGTGCTGCAGAATATAACAATCTATCTAAGTTTAATTTCTCGACTGGGAATCTAATCCTTCATTTCCTTGACTGGTATACATGTGACCTCTGCCACAACATGCAGTTTATGCAATGTCCGGAGGGTACCTGAAGATGGGCAATAGAATTTGACCATTGAATATTCCACACATCCAATATTTATTTGTTTTTTAAATACAAAACGAACATGAAAGGTCATCAATCAATCTTGGATTCTTGTAGCAAAATCCAAACTGCTAGAGTATCTCAGTATCTGTGCAAGCAAAGTGATAATCAATGTTTTGGGTCAAGGACCTGCATGAGGACTTGAGTAAAAGTTCATTTGCTTCAACAGATGCTGCCTAATCACTGGATTTCCTCAGCAATTTATTTGCTCCCCAATACAGCACCTGCAGTCTCTTGTGTCTCCTTGACTTATTGCAAGCTGACAGGAATAAATTATTGCCCAGTTATTGAGCTTGATATAGGACTTCCTCAACTCAGTGTTGTAGTCCCAATGACCAGTTTCTATCATAAGGCTGGAAGTGGGAATATTTTCTGTCAATTGCACTCCATTCAGTTCCATTTGCATCTCCTCAGCCAATGAAGCAGTCCCTGCGTCATGAACTGGTTTTTCGCTGAAAAGTGAGAATGTAGGACACAATTTAATGTTCTGCACATAGTCTCAACAGATAAAATTTGACCAACTCCCAACATTGAAGAGCAGTACTGAATCTGCGCAGGAACTTGAAGCTGTGACTCTCTCCACTGCCGATGCAGACAGGCTCATGCTCTCCATTCCTCAAATCAATAATTGACTTCTTGACTTTGTTGACATTAAAAGCAAGATTGTTCTTTCTCTCACCATTCAATAAGATTATTGATCTCCCTCCTGTACTCTGACTCAGCGTTACCGGTTATTCGTTCAACAAAGATGCTTCATCAGTGAAATAAATGGTGGCACTGGAGCTGTGTCTGACTACTCGGTCATCAGTACAGAGAGAGTATAGCAGGGGACTGAGCACGCAGCCTTGAGATAGTCAGTGAGGAGGCTGCGTTGTTGCCAATTCATATTGGTTGACATCTGCTGATGAGGAAGTTGAGGATCCAATGCACAGGGACAAGCAGCGACCCAGGTGCTTGCATTTCACAATAATGAAAGAGGGGTCTTTTCCAATGGTCTCCTCATAAGGGTGTAATCCTGATCTCCCAACCTATCTTATTGCAGCCTTGCCCTTTTTTAAAAATTCAAAAGTTGTGTTCACATCCCTACCTACTTGTGTCCACAACCAACTCTTTCATTTTGCTTGTTGGTTCAGAAAACAACTAATATTACAACATGTTTACTGCTGTTATTATTTGCTAACGGAAATAATGGTAGAAATGAATCAAACGTCAGCATTTGATTTAGTGTACCTTCTTACTGGAGCTCGTTAGCTCAAATGGTGCCCTTGAGTTCCCAAAAAACAGTTAATATATCCATAACTAAAACTCTGATCTTGTTATCTTCCGGTTTGTGCGGTCTTTCTATTTGCGCAAAAACGGTTCGCGATAGCACTCCCAATTTTTCGGCAGTTCACTCGCCGTTCTTTGCTGCGATTGCACCAAGTTTCATTCCGATCGGTTGAATATCATAAACGTTAATGAGTTTTTAAAAAAATCTTTAAAACCGCATGTGCGCAGATCGATCTCTTCTGCTATTCAGCGCTGCGTGGATTAGTCTCTTCCCCTGTCACTCACCGGGACGGTCCGCCCCTTCCTGCGCTATCGCGTCTTTACTGGAGCGGAGGATGGCCGACTGAGGTTTCCAACAATTATCGGAGGGAACCGAAGTAGCCCAGCGTCGGGAGACCCTGCCCAGCCCAGCCCAGTGTGGGAGACTCAGTCCAGCCCAGAGTCTGAGTCCCAGCCCAGAGTCTGAGACCCAGCCCAGCGTCGGAGACCCAGCCCAGAGTCAGAGATGTCGCCGATGTTGCCAAACGGAAAGCGGAGACTCTGATCCCGGCGGAGGAGAACGACCAGCGACCAGAGCCCGCTGTGAGTCCCCATCACACCACCAATTCCAGCCACTACCCTTCTGGTCCCCCTCGCTGGCTCCTCCCTCCCTCCCCCGTCTCTCCCATGGCTCTTCCCCGTCTTCTCTGAGCTCACTCCCCCCTTGCCCACACACCGCTCTCCCCCCCACAATTCCCACCCCCCGCCCACACACCCTTCTCCCCCCACAACTACCCCCCCCGTGCACACCCCATGCCCCCACACCCCCGCCCCCCCCCCCCCCCCCCTCCCCCAGCGCCCGCCCACACAATTCCCCCTGCCCACACATCCGACCCCACACATCCCTCCTCCCTCCCTTCCACACCCCTCCCCCCTCATATACACCTCCTCCTTCGCCACACACACCCCCCTCCCCCACACTCCTCCACCCCTCCCACCCCACACCCCTCCCGCCACACACCCCACTTCCCTCCTCCCCTCCCACACATGAGGAAGAGGGGGAGGGAGTGCTGGGGGAATATTGCGTTAGGGAACGGGTTGCGTTGGGGGAATGGGTGAGTGGTGGAATATTGCGTTGGGGAACGGGTTGCGTTGGGAGACCAGGCCTTCCGTGTGACTGGGACCCAACGGATCCCACTTAGTTTAGTGGCAAGTAAAAGTATCTACTTTAATGGTCTAAGATGAAGTTTCATGTCAGAATACTATCATAAACTTCCCGAAGATGCTGCATGAAATGCAAATGTTAGGATGACTTTTTTAAGATCACATCATTAGGAGCACGACTGAAGGTCATTATTATATGTTGTACCAGCCACTTAACGTGATTAACCTTTGCAACATATTGAATTTTCTAAAGCTTATCAGATCAGTGATTTTTATTCCCCACAGTGATTTCAAAGGTGTCGAACTGTTCTGCCAGAATAAGAATAAAATCATTTCTCAATTCGTTATTTTAAAGCAGAATTGGAGAATTGCACAGAACTGTCTCATTTAATCACAACGTTCTTGGCATTGAGCAATGACCATAGTTGGGTTGAAACTAAATCTTTAAATAATCTTTCATCCAATATAAGTAACTTGCTTTATTTGTTACTTCACATCTGGAATGAGCTATTCGAAGTTAGAGAAGCAATTATCAGTTTTAAAATGCATTTGGACAGATTTATGAATAAGGAGGTTTTAGAGGGGTATGGACTGCTCTAAACAGGTAAATAGGACTAGCATAGAATTCTAACTTGGTTTGGCTGGACAAATGGGACTGAAGGTCATGTCTCCATGCTATATAAATCTGACTAAGACCTGAATTTGTGCATTTTTTCTATGATAATGAGTTCAAGCTGAATTTTTCTTATTTATTGTCTCCATGGCAGACTAAATAAGGTTTAGTTCCATGCTTTTAAAACAATTTACTGACTATAGTTTGATTTGGATGTTAATAGATTTTTTTATTGAAGACAGGTAGAATGTTGTACTAATTTGTTGTTCAGAGACATCACCAGCTTGCATTATTATGCCATTTGTTTGAAGATTGTTTAATTTTGTGATGATTTTGTTAACTAATGGGTCCAAAACAATACCACTGTTTAATTAAAAAGTGATGTCGAAGGTATGGATCAGGATCCTGGCCCTGATCAGATACATCCAAGGACAGTGTTGGAAGCTAGAGAAAAAAATGCAGGCACCCCAGCTGAGATATATAAATCATTAGACATGGGCGATGTACAGGAAGACTGGAGGGTGGCTGATGTTGCCTCTATTTAAGAAAGGCTGCAAGAAAAAGACTTGGAATGATTGACCAGTGGGTATAACATCTGTGTAGGAAAGTTAATGAAGAGGATTTTGAGGGACAAGAAATAGAAGCATTTGGATAGATGGGCTGAATAGGGATAGTCAACATGGTTTTGAACAGTTTCTTACGAATTTGTTTTTTGAAGAAGTAACCAAAAAGGTTGAGGGCAAAGCCATACATGTTGTCCGTATAGACTTCTGGAAGGCATTTGATAAAGGTTCCTCACGGTAGGCTGTTTTGGAAGGTTAGATTGCATGAGATCCAGGAGAGCTAGCTGACTGGATAGAGAATTGAATCTGAAGAAGGGTGTCGACCCGAGACGTCACCCATTCCTTCTCTCGAGAGCTGCTGCCTGTCCCGCTGAGTTACTCCAGCATTTTGTATCTATCTGGAGAATTGACTTAATGGAAGGAAGCAGAGGGTGATGGTGGAATGTTGGTTTTTAGACGAGGCCTACGAGTACAGTGTGCCTCGGGGATCGATGCTGGACCCATTGCTGGCTTATGTCGACCATTTGGATGAGAATGTGGATATGCATGGTTAGTTTGTTTGCAGATGACATTAAAGTGGTGGCATCATAGATAGCAAAGATGGTTATCAACAATTATAGCAGGATCTTGGTCAGTTGGGCAAGTGGGCTGAGGAATGGTTAATGACGTTTAATGCAGATATGTGCCTGGTGTTGCATTTTGGGAATTCAAACCTACACAGTGAATGGCAGGGCCCTGGGGAGTGTTGTCGTGCTGAGGGAACTAAGTGTGCAGGTACATCGTAACTCGACAGTGCCACCACAGGTAGATAGAAAGGTCAAGAGACATTTGGTATATTAGCCATCGTCAGTCAGGGTATTGAGTATAGAAGTTGGGATAGACATCCAATCTATCTTTGGTTTAAACCAGCATCTACACAGAAGTTGGGATGTTATATTACAGTTGTACAAGATATTCACAAGGTCACATTTGGAGCATTTGTTCAATTTTCTACACCATGCTGTAGGAAGGATATTGTTAAGCTGGGAAAAATGCGGGGAAGGTTTACGAGGATGTTGCCAGACCCGAGCTATAGGAGAGACTGGGTAGGCTAGGACTGTTATTCATTGGAGTGCAGGAGGCTGGGGGTGATCTTATAGAGGTGTATAAGGCATGAGGGGAACAGTTAGCGTGAATGGACTGACTCTTACCCAGGATGGGGGAAATCACGAAGCAGGTGGTTAAGGTGAGAGGGGAAAGGCAAAATAGGAACCTGAGGGGCATGTTTTCCCACACAGAGGATGGTGGGTATATGGAATGAACTTCAAGAGGAGGTAATTGAGGCAGGTATTATAACAACATTTAAAAGACATTTAGTCAAGTACATGGATAGGAAAGGTTTAAAGGGATACCTGGGCCCTGAGACCAAACACGGGCAGGAGGGACTAGTGTAGATGCGGTATCTTGGTTGGCAGGGTTAGACCGAAGGACCTTTTCTATGCTGTATGACAAACAATATCCAAGCAGGCTATTATGAAAATCGGTTGTTGGGTTTCCAGTCCATTGATTGGTGTTACATTTAGTGGTGTTGTAGCCCTAGAAGTCTATAAAAACACCTTGATGATAAGGTGAACCTCTCACTTGTAACTTTATTGCACTAATATACGTTACAGGATGTACTTTTTTGCGTTGTGTAATGCTCTGCAGTTTGTTTAACGATTTTCCAAGACAAAATTGTACTATGTTATTTTCCTTTGGATGCATTTTGCATACAGACAGGCTAGCAGCGTAGTTTATGGTAAAATATATTTTGTGGCATGTAGTGAGGTCTACGATATTTGAGCTCTAATGCAAAATCTTTGGATAGAGTAGGCATCAGAAATTGAGATTTAAAAATATTTTCAAAAGTAGGTCATAATAGTATCAAGAAAGTAAGTCATATCTTTTGGCTGCGGCCACCCAAGGAAAAGGTTCTCAAACAATGCAATGCTTTTGGAAATATAATTCAAAAAAGTAAGACTACCATGAACAAGTTTAGTTATTTATAAAATGTATGGATATTTAAAGCTATTGCTGCACGTTCCCACAAATTTAGTCTTAAAGTATCCCGTTTATGGGTTGTGCAAAAGTAATTGTGCTGCTAATTTTTACAATTAAAGATTTAGGAATGCAATTAAATGAATTGGCTAAAGATTTGCTTCTGCAATGGCGTGGATCTCAGGAATTTAACGAATAGGTTTACAAAATTGTAAATATTCAAATGCAAAGTTCTTTCTTTTCCGATAGCTGATACCAATAGCATTTTACCGGATGCATGGTATCTTCTTAATGTATAATGAAATGCCATTGAGAAAAGTTTAAGTAAGTTTATTTTTCGATTTGAAAGACATTTTAATTCTATTTCAATCTCATTGAATAATTTCTTAAGTAAAGATTTTAATCTTTATTGGATTACTTTTCATTGTTGTTATCTTAACAATGATGTCTCATTTAATTGTACAGTACTGTTTTTGTGATGATGACTGCTCTTCCAACGCCTGCATGTGTGGCCAACTAAGTATACGTTGCTGGTATAGCCAGGTAAGAAAGATAGCTCCAGCTTAGATTACTGATTTTCCCATGTCCCTTTATGAAGATTTGATTTCGCCTTTTATATTTCAAATAATTTTAATTTCTCTTTTTTTCCCCATTTTATATCCAGCATTTGTGCTGTTTTTGTTTGTATTTGCAAAAATCCCTCCGAGCCTATTATGGTTTCTCAAACTAATAAATTAGAGATAGTATCATTCTCATTACTGCATGGCAAGTTAATTAACTTTAATTTTCATGATGCCGATGTTACTTTTGCTGAATGACTTGGCTTGGAGCATTCTATTAAGCATCCAAACATCTGAGAGTCATGTAGTTGGCTCATTTGCAGTAATGTTTGTATATATTTGCGTTAGAAAATTTGGACATCTACAAGATCTTGCATGTTCTTGGCAATTTTTGAAGTAAACATGAATTCCTATCATTTTGCAAAATAATCTGCTTATAATGGAGTTTGGTGATTAATTAGAATGACTGCAAGTTTAAATCAAAAACATGAGTTTTCAAGATGCTTTTGAAGGAAGTATTGGGAAGGAGATGGCAAGAGAATGCAAAGGGGGCAAAGTAAGGTTTACAAAACTCAGTGTGATTGGCAAGGAGTTAGGCAGGGTGTTCAAAAGGAAGCAGTTTCTGCACGATCAGCCGTGTGTGAAGGCTGTCAAAATAGAGGTAGGCATAGTGGGATTGGACGTTTTGAGAACAGCGTTTGAGGTGAAGTGCTGTGGTTTAGGTTGAATCACAGTCAGTGTCAAATACAAGACAAAGTAAGGTGGTTGGGTTTCATTTACATTAGTAGTTAGAAGGATTAACAGTGGAGTGACATGTTCCTCCTGTGCGATGTGGGCGATCAGGGAGATATCACATGATGTCATTGCTGACTGCAGAAAGACTGCTGACTGCAAAGAGAGCAGCAGCTCCTCACACAATGCAGAGATTGATTGGAGTTGCTGTTAACTCGCAGATAAGATCTTGGGAAAGTGCCACACAGCTCTTCAATCAGATAAATGGGTGATTTCCGGAAGGGCGGGCAGGCAGACAGTGCTGTTCTCATGGAGGATATCCTGGAGGGATTGGCTAATGAGGCTAAATGGGCACAATTTAGGAATAAGAAAGAAGAACTTTGGTGGGATTATACTATAAGCCGCCAATGTTCAGCGGGAATTACAGATATGTAGGCAGTTTTTAACTTTCCCAATATTGACTGGGAATCCCCTAGTGGGAGAAGCTTAGAGGTGGTAGAATTCATAATGTGCATCTAAGATGGGTTTTTGAAACTGTATACTTGTATTGGTTTTTGTCAAACCTTCCCCACTAGCTATTTGGTCTTATCATAGGGAACGATGTTTGGCAAGTGATGAAATGTCTGTGGAAGAATCCTTTGGGGGCAGTGAGCCTAGTTTGATAAGTTTCATAGAAGTCATGCAGAATATAAGATTGGTTTCTTGAGATAGAGCCCTAAACTTAGGGAAGGCAGTTTTCAATAATGTAAGACAGGACCAAGTATAAGTAGATTAGGAGCAGCTGCAGGAGGGAAAAACAACATCCAGTAAAGTGTTTAAAAGTAAAATAATATAAGTTTAGAGTCAGCAGGCCCCTGTAACCGTTAAAAGTAAAAATGGCAAGTTTCAGGGAACATTAATGAACAGAGGAAATTGAAAGTTTGATCAAGGAAAAGAAGGAAGCCTATATCAGGTATATTTATTGAGTGAATCCTTTCAGAGTTGCAAGAGGTTAGGCAGGAACTTAATAAATTGGGAGGGCACAGTGGGTGCCTTGAAATGACATGGGCAAGTAGGATTAAATCCTATTAAATAGTTTAGAAGTAAGAGGTAGCTAAGGAAAGATTAGACCCCGTCAGGGACCAAAGGGATAATTCATGAGTGGGGCCATGGGCTATGAACAAGGTCGTGAATGAATACTTCTCATTGGCAAATTCACCAGGAAGAAGGATATGGAGGCTGGAGAGAGGGGCAGGTAGATGTTGTTCCTCTATAAAGGTTTTAGGAAGTACACAGTACGGTGGATCAACCCCCCAGTACCTGATTGGATTTATCCTCCAATGTTAAGGGAAGGAGGAGGAGATTGCTGGGAATTTGAGGAGCCAAGAGCAATGATGCAAACAAACAGTTAGGTATCATCAGTGTACATGTTTAAGACTGCATTGATATTTATGAACCCAGTCACTTTTTATCAGGGTCATCTGCAGTAGGTCCAGACAAGTTAGATTCATTTTACAGTTGTTAGAGATGTTTACAAAAACAATTAATTTTTTTAGTGTTGATTTTAGCAGTGATCTGAACAATAGGCAGCATTTTGAGAAACTATAAATGTGCAAGGTAGGAAAAGTAGATGGATAGTGGAAATGAAAAATTGACAAGTTTAGTGCATAGGTATATGGATAGGAAAGGTTGAGAAGGATATGGGCCAAACATAGGCAGGTGGCACTAGTGTGGATGGGACATCTTGGTTGGTGTGGGCAAGTTGGGCAGAGGGCCTGTTTCTATAAATGGCATATTTGCTCGAATGCCTTCACTTTTACTTTTAAAGAAATGCTTATTATTCCTTGTAAATCAAACTTAACAGGCACTCTAGAAATGCTGATAGGATTTCTCATCTAATATCTGAAACAAGATGCAGGATAGTTGACAAATCTAGAGAGACTGAAAATCAAGATGGGTTAATAATTGGTAACGTGAAAATAGTTATTTTATTATGTGTTATTTCCCAAAACTGTGTTCCAGTCTTTATTGCATAGAAAATGCTCTCAGCAGTTAATGCTCTGATCAGTCTTGCAGAGCTTAAGCTCAACAGAGTGAAACTAACAATTGTCATTTGGACTTTAAGGACGGGCGGCTTCTCCCAGAATTCAACATGCTGGAACCACCACTCATATTCGAGTGTAACCATGCCTGTGGGTGTTGGCGGACGTGTAAAAATCGTGTGGTACAAAATGGAATCAGGTAAAGTGACATACACTCTTTTAATGTAAGGCCTGATGCTGGACTTTAGCATATTGAATGGAATATTAAAAATGACAAATGCAGCCTAACATTTGGAACAGTTTTGGGATGCTTGCGAGTTCACAATGTAATTGGGTGCAAATATTATTTACCTTTATCTTGAATAACATTGCAGTCCAGTAGCTGAGCATTAGTTTTGAAGTTGTGAACTCAAGTTTGAATGCTGTTTAACTTATTTTTATTTTTATACCTTGTATCAAATTGATGGGTTTTATCATTTTCATCTTAACTTTCAGAGAAAGGAATGTTCTTTGAAGGCAATGTTTCCCATAATCATCAACACATATCAAACCATTCTTTTAATACTTGCTGTTCCAGACATGCAGTGTGAGGCAGTTGTTTATAGTTTAGTAGAATCTGCAAAGCAGCAAGGAACATTTACACATTCAAATAATGGCTAAAACTCTTCACTGCAGCTATTTTTCTAAAGGTGTTTTCTTACTTGTATCCCATTGCTCATATACTTGCTTTTTGTTCTGTTTTAATTTTTAGATTTCTTTTGAAATGTAAAAATTGGAAAATTGTTAAAGTTATGATTTTGGTGGGGGGTGGGGGGTGCGGGGGGGAAGGATGAGGTAGGGGAATTGTTTCAATTTATATTTTCTAGCAAAGAGCTGACACAGTTATGAAAATTAAACGATTGGGAGAAACACTACACAAAGTTGAGCTTTTCCCAGATGTACATATACATCACAGTTGGACTTAAACATTCACGATGTTCACAGGAGTTATGTAATTAACAACACTGAAAATAATATTTAAACACCCGTTCTTATGTCGTACCTTGTTGGCTAAATAAGCTGCTGACCTCAACCTGAAAACCGAAACCGAGAAATCAAGAATGCATTTGGTTCGGTGGTATTCACCTTCAGGCATTGTGTGCCGGGGATGGTGAGATTGATGGATGCTAATCAATGAGCAGCTTTTTCTTGGATGGTTTTAGCCTCTTGAGAGTTATCGGCACTGTACTTGACCAAGTAACCGAAGAATATTCCATTTGACCCAGGAGAACTTTTGTAGATAGTGGAAAGGCTTTGGTTTGGTTGACACCACTGAGCAAGCTGGTCAATGGTGAGCCCCAGGATATTGATGATGGGGTGTCAGAAAAGATAACACCATTGAATGTCAAACCGAGGTGGTTAGATACTCTTGTGGAAGTTGGTCATTGTCGAGCATATTTCTGGTGTTAACGTTGTGCTCCACTCATCAGTCCATGCCTATATTGATTAGGTCATGCTACATGCAGGGCTGGGCTGCTTTATGTGCAGAAGATTTGGATTTGGTGCAATTAGTAGTGAACATGCCCACTTCTGACCACATTGATGAAGATGATTGGGCCCAGAACGCTGGTCTGAGTAAAATTGTGCATTGATGTCCTGTGACCGAAATGGTTGACCTCCACGTATCACAACCATCTTGCTTTGTGTGTGATGTGATTTCAACTACTGGAGCGTTTTCTTTCTGTTCATTGGAGAGGGGGGGGGGGGGGGTTCTTGTTAGGTTTTATTAGGAAAAGGGGGGGGACCAAGGGAGGGGGGGGGAGGGGGGGGGGGGGAGAGGGAGGGGGGGGGGGGGGGGGGGAGGGAGGGGGGGGGAGAGGGAGGGGGAGGGGGGGGAGGGAGGGGGGGGGGGGGGAGGGGGGGGGGGAGAGGGGGGGGGGGGGGGGAGGGGGGGGAGTGGGGGGGGGGGGGGGGGGGGGGGGGGAGGGAGGGGGGGGGAGAGGAGGGGGGGGGGGGGAGGGGGGGGGGGGAGGGGGGGGGGGGGGGGAGAGAGTGCCTTTTTACTTCAACCCAAACAACCATTTGCAGGCAGTGCTTTTTTACCTCTAACCATATTTTCATTTTCAAACCAAATTAAGGGTACTCACAGTGCTGTAGACATTTGTCAGTGTCATTCAGAGCTCTGATTGAGGCACATCACTTGCAGAGACTGATTGGGGCACACCACTTGCAGAGACTGATTGAGGCACACCACTTCCTGGTTTTATAGTCCATCCCCCCTGCCGCCAGCGGGGGCAGCAGAGAGAATGGGGAATTTTGTAAAATCATTAATATCTCTGTCATTTTTCATCGACTGGAAAAATCCATGGCACACATGCGTTGGAGGGTGGCTCTGAGCGAGGTGGCCAAAAATGACGGCCGTAGGTGGCGGCGTTCACTCGGAAATCGTAGCACAGATCGCCAAAACCGGTCAAGAACAGACTTTTAGTAATATAGATAGACAAGGATATCACATTCATTCATATGTTGCCTTGTAAACGAGAGCAGTCACTCTTACCACATCTCTGGAATTCAACTCTTTTGTCCTTTAGAAGAAGGCTATGATGTGCCTGGTGCTCAATATTTCTGAATCCAAACTAAGCACATGCGAAGGTGATTGGAGAGCAGATGCTGAGTAATTGCTGTGTTAATGATCGCATACATCACTTTGCTGATGATTTGTTACAGACTTGGATCTAGAGCTGTTGCTTTTAATCTAATTAATAAATTATGTAACAATTTTGAAATGAATAACTTGTGCTTTATGGATTTGAATTCTCATTCAAATGCAGTTATTGCATGTCAATATTTGTTAAGTAGAATATTTTTTCATTTGTAGGTTAACAGCAATTAACCATTCAACAAAATCTTGTAATACAAAAAATTGATTCTCCTCTAATATTTAAACTAAGATAAGAAGATTTGCATATGTAACTCATTGTCTTCACATGTATTTAATTTCTTTGAAATGTACCACTCATGTCATGTGGGCAAATGTTCTGATTAATTTGCATGCAAATTAAAGTGAAGCTAATCACTGGCTTCAGTAAAAACCATGGTGTAGTTATAATTTTCTGGTTGTTTATTCTGTTTTGTAATTATTGCAGGGTTCGACTACAGGCATATCGTACACAAAAGATGGGCTGGGGCGTTCGGTCATTGCAGGACATTCCCAAGGGTAATTTTATCTGCGAGTAAGTGTTAGCCCTCCCGACAATGATGCTATATATATATATATATATGGCTGGTTTAATTGATTTTACCATTGCTTTAGTCTCTCCTGTCCATAGATTGGTCTTCAATTATTACTTAGAGTTTTCTGTGGCGCTAACTGCCCAAAATAATTTACTTTATGCACTTGAAATACCTAAAATCCTCCCCCCATGCAACCAAACTAATGATGTTATGTTGTTGTTTGATACATTATGCATGATGGAATTATTTCTTAATTCATTTACGTTTCCTAACCAAGCTTTGCTCCATACAGTGCACTCCATAATGTTTGGGACAAAGACCATAATTTACAGTGCATTCAGAAAGTATTCAGACCCTTCACTTTTTCCTCATTTTGTTACGTTACAGCCGTATTCTAAAATGGATTAAATTCTTTTTTTTATCCTCATCAATCTACCATAATGAAAAAGCGAAAACGGGTGTTTAGAAATTTTTGCAAAGTAATTAAAAAGAAATAATTGAAATATTACATTTACATAAGTATTCAAACCTTTTACTCAGTACTTTGTTGAGGCACCTTTGGCAGCGATTACAGCCTCAAGTCTTCTTGGGTATGATGCTACAGGTTTGGCGCACCTGTATTTGGATAACTTCTCCCATTCTTCTCTGCAGATCCTCTCAAGCTCTGCGAGTTGGATGGGGTGCGTGGATGCACAGCTATTTTCAGGTCCCTCCAGAGATGTTTGATCGGGTTCAAGTCCGGGCTCTGGCTGAGCCACTCAAGGACATTCACAGACTTGTCACGAAGCCACTCCTGCGTTGTCTTGGCTGTGTGCTTAGGGTCATTGTCCTGTTGGAAGGTGAACCTCCGCCCCAGTCTGAGGTCCAGAATGCTCTGGAGCAGGTTTTCATCAAGGATATTTCTGTACTTTGCTCCATTCATCTTTCCCTCGATCCTGACTAGTTTCCCATCCCTGCCACTAAAAAACATCCCCACAGCCTGATGCTGCCATCACCATGCTTCACCGTAGGTACGGTATAGGCCAAGTGATGAACGGTGCCTGGTTTCCTCTAGACGTGACACTTGGCATTCAGGCCAAAGAGTTCAATCTTGGTTTCATCAGACCCGAGAATCTTGTTTCTCATGGTCTTTAGGTGCCTTTTGGCAAACTCCAAGTGGGCTGTCATGTGCATTTTACTGAGGAGTGGCTTCCGTCTGGCCACTCTACCGTAAAGGCCTGATTGGTGGAATGCTGCAGATATAGTTGTCCTTCTGGAAGGTTCTCCCATCTCCACAGAGGAACTATGGACCTCTGTCAGTGACCATCGGGTTCTTGGACACCTCCCTGACCAAGGCCTTTCTCCCCCGATTGTTCAGTTTGGCTGGATGGCCAGCTCTATGAAGATTCCTGGTGGCTCCAAAGTTCTTCCATTTAAGAATGACGGAGGCAACTGTGCTCTTCAGGACCTGCAATGCTGCAGAAATTGTTTTATACCCTTCCCCAGATCTGATTTTTAAAAATTATAAATCTCAAATTGTGGAGTACAGAGGCAAATAAATAAATGATGGGTTTTTGTCGCAAACATTATGGAGGGCACTGTGTATCTGCCAGGAATTGCTGTCAATCCCGATCACAAAGTGATACTCATTACCATTTACCTCTTTCAGCATCTGAAAATATTAATTAAGATCCTCTTTAACCTACTTTTTTTCCCCCAACGCAAACATTTTTGCATTCTGTAAAATTTCCAAACACCATTATTCATTTTTATTGTAAAAACTTTTTAAAAAACCCATAAGATGTAGGAAATCTGAAATGAATTACAGACCTGTAATGTTAACTGTTTCTCTTTGGACAGATGCTATCTTACTTGCTGAATATATCCAACATTTTCTGTTTTTATGTCAATTTTATTGTTTATTTTTACGCAAGTTAGTTACTGTTATACTCTCCATACAAAATGATATTGTGCCAACAACTCTGTATTAAAGGTAAAAACAGGTCAATTTGCCTTTATGTTTTATCCTTTAAGATGCTTTCTGAAATATTCTTTATTATAGCATCTGTAGGTGCTCGGGGATTATAGGAGCTTTATTTGGAAAACTGATCTCTCCCATGTAATTTATTGGTGTGTGGGACTGTTGGACATGTATTGCAGAGGAATATTTGCCTAATATTTGCTAATATTTTGGTTAATATTTTGGTGAGCCTGTTCTTCACACAATCACCGTTGCCACATTATCCTGGTTAATGACTTCATAAAATACCATACATCGTACTTGATTAGAATTAATGCTTACGGCTCATATTTTGAAAGAAAACCTTTTCCTACTGTGCTCATCATTATTCATCTTTTAAAATCTGTAGCTGACAAGACTGCCTTTGAGATTCCTGAGATAAAAGTCCAAATATTGTGACACATCATATTTGTTCCATCAGTCGACTAGCCTGACGAGTATTTTAGTAACACAAACTTATCAGTTTGAACAGCCTTTGAAACAATTTTTTTTCCTCATGCAAGGTATGTGGGGGAACTTATAACGGATGCAGAAGCAGATGTTCGAGAAGATGACTCTTATCTTTTTGACCTCGACAATAAGGTACCCATTATTTTGGTGTGTTGCCTGTGTTATTGTAAATTATGCTAGCTTTTAATCTTGGAGAAGTAAAAACAAGAAACTGCAGAGCCTGATTTGCAAAAGACGACACCAACTGTTGGAGGAAATCAGCGGGTCAGGCTGCATTTTTGGAGCATGTGGATTGGTAACGTTTTGACTCGGGACCCTTCTTTAAAATCGGGTAATGTTTCGGGTTGGAACCCTTCTTCAGAATGGGTTCTAATTACATTTTTGCAGTAATGTCTTGCTTTTTGTGTAATTTATTTATAATTTATGTATCATTTGTGCATTTATCTGAGTATGTGCCTATGATGCTGCAGATTTTTCATAATAATAATATCTTTTATTGTCATTGCACATAAGTGCAACGAGATTTGGTATGCATCTTCCATCCGATATCATAACTTAAATAACTAATAAAATTTAGATTTAAATACCCCGAGAACATGGTTTGTAATAAGAACATTAAAACAGTGAAACAGCCAAAACAGACTAAAGTGCAGATGTGTCTGTGTGACATGCCTTCCCCCAGATTCATTGTACCTTTACTCATCCATAGTCAATGTAGAACTTGAACCTGCCTGCTTCCTCTTATCTGCTTATGGAAACTGGCAGTTAGAAACATTGCTACTGACTAATCTGATTATATACTTAAATAATAAGCCTTTCAACAACTTTGAGAATTGAATTAGCACGAGGAAAAGCTTTGTTGCTCGTGTTTTGCTTGTCACAGGTCATGGGGAGAACGTACAAACAAGCACATGTAGCCAGGATCAGACCCAGATCTCTGGTGCTGTAAGGCAGCAACTCTACCGTGCCGCCCTTTATAGCAGAGTATAACATTTGCACAGAATATTTTGAAAACATTTTGGATACAATAAGTGCCGTAGTAAAAATCCTGAGGAATAACTGAGAAACTGGCCCAGTAACAAAGCATTTCAAGGAGCAAAAATGGAGTGTAAGATTAACATATTTTAAACTATCATTCTGTTCATTTCTATGTGAATTCATGTTAAATGTTGCACTGTGTAGAGTTATAGAATCAGACAGCACAGAAACAGGGTTTTGGTCCAGCTTGTTCATGTTGACCAAGTTGTCGACCGAACATAGTCCCATTCAGTTGCATTTAGCCCATACGCCTCAACCTGTCAAACCGTTGGTTTACAAAGTTGTAATTGTACCTGCCTGTAGCATTTCCACTGGCAGCTTGCTCCACATACATACCTACCTCCCTCTGGAAAAATTTGCCCCCTCCCCCCTGGGTTCTCATTAAATTCTTTCCATCGCACTTGAAACTTTTGCTCTTTAGTATTGGACTCCAGTACCTTGGGAAATAGATTATGACAATCCACCTGCTCCCACCCCGCGGCCTCCTTCAATTAATGGAAAACAGCCTCATTCTATCCTGTTGCTCCTTACAACTCTAGCCTTCAAGATCCGGCAACATTCTTGTGAGTCTTTTCTGCACCCTCTATCTTAATTACATCCATCCCTTAATTAGGCAACCAAATCTGCACACACTCCAGGTGCAATCTCACCAATGTATTGTACAGTTGTTATATTCCATCCAAACTCCTGTTCTCAATACCCTGACCATTGGGGGCAAGTGGCGTACAACTCCTTTAACACACGGTCTACCTGTGTTGCTACTTTCAGGGAACTTGTTTGCTTCCCTTGGTCTCTCTGTTCACCATCAGTCTCCAGGGTGCTACCATGTACTGTGTGTGGGCTGCCCTGGTTCAACTTCCCAGAATGTCTCACTTCACACTTAGTCTGGAAAGTCTGTTTTTATTGGAACTTATTAGCTTTAATAACACAATGTAGGATATAAGAAAGGCTACTGATATCACTGTCAAAATTGGTCAGAATCACTTCAGCTAACATTTTCTCATCAGCATAGTACAACCATCACTTGATGCATAATGTTGTTTTCATTGAACCATGGTATACATAGATTGCTAGTGGTGTTATTGTTTCAGGTTTTTGTTTTAAGTGGCAAACATATAATAGGAAAGGGTGTGAATATTCTTGCTATTTACTTAAGAAAACAGTACACATTGTTTTATTGGTCATCTGGAACTCAGGAGTCCATTATTGATTTAAAAAAATATATTAATTTTGAGACTAGAACCAAAGCTTTGAAATTATTTGTTTGAGCTGAAAGAAGTCTAATGCATGCTGTTGACTAGCATACTTTAAAAACAAAGCAAATAAAAATTGTAAATTACAATTAAAACACAAAGTACTCATAATTGAGTAACTAGCCAGTGAGTTTTAAGAGTTAAGATTATTAATTGTTAGAGACAGACCAGCTATTTTGTTTAATACAGAAAATTTAATTTTTGCTGATGATTTGTTACATGTAAAATCTTCGCAAGTTTATTTGCACTTTAATAAAGATAGCAGTTGCAAGTTGTTCTCTTGAGACTCTGCAGTAAACGTCTTGGATTATTGCACCTATCCATCATGTTTAGTGTAATAAAATCTTCAATCCAGTGTTCGCCTTGGTAATTTACCCAAATAAATTAATCGAAGTTGATGTAGGTAAATTATTGGTTTTACTATACCTTTCGCAAAATGTTAGTGGATAGCTGAACAATACCATCGGTTTATGGCTTTGGTTAACTGCTGCTTTAATAAAACTTTTACATACGTCAATAAAGCAAAGAAATATAGTGCAAATGTAAATTGATTACCTGGGGTACCTTAAAATGTCCATTCAGTACAAACATCTAAATGCCATTTTAATAGTATTCTCAACTATTTTTAACTGGGGAAAGACGTAATTAATTCCATATTTTGTTTCTAAATTCAGGAAGGGGAGGTTTACTGTATCGATGCTCGCTACTATGGAAACATCAGTCGCTTTGTCAACCATCTGTGCGAACCAAACCTCATTCCTGTACGAGTGTTCATGTCACACCAGGATCTTCGTTTTCCAAGAATTGCATTCTTCAGCAGTAGAGATATAAAGTGTGGCGAAGAACTAGGGTAAGTACCTAATATTTTTGGAATTTCCTTCAAACAATTACATTTTCAGAAATAGTATCTTATTAACCTTTAGGGGCTAAACCAGATGCCAGTGTAGAAATGGCCTAAACAGGGGCCTGCTTTCAAAAAGGTTACACAATATGACCATTGGCATATTTATCTGTCTATCTTCAATCCTTCGTGAAATGACAATTCATAAAGAACTTTGAATAACTATTCCAATAAATGACTCGTAACTAAGTAAATATTAATCAACATTGAAGGCAATGTCTCTGTCTGATCTACTATCTTGATTTTTGTTTTCAATCCTGAGACGTGAGGCAAACACAGGACATGAGAAAATGCACGAAGCTGAGTCCAACTTTCAGCGGTTTAAATTATAACAAGTGGCTTGGCTGTGAAAAAGAGATTTAATAGAGCACATGGGGCTATTTAAAATGAATAATCAATGTTCTGGGAAGAAAGTACATCAAGAAAACTTGAAATGCAACATGGATTGCCCTTGTTGCACTGAAGCCATTTGATAAGTGAACAAACACACTTTAAGGGCAACAATAGAACCACTAAAAATGCCAGATTTTGGTTTGATTTGCATAGGTCATGCGTAACCTTATTTAAATCAGTCAGAGTCGTCTATGGGCCGTACTTCCCATAAAACAAAAATGTTATTTGTTCAGCATTTGTGGTCTGCACACCCATGAAAATTTAAAAATCTTTTTAATTTTCTCTCCATGACAATGGATAATATTTGTATTACAAGACTGTAGATCAACTCACATTGAACCACAGGTACACAAAAATGCTGGAGAAACTCAGTGGGCGCAGCAGCATCTATGGAACGAAGGAGATAGGCAACGTTTCGGGCCAAAACCCTTCTATCTCCTTCGCTCCATAGATGCTGCTGCACCCACTGTGTTTCTCCAGCATTTTTGTGTACCTTCGATTTTCCAGCATCTGCAGTTCCTTCTTAAACTCTTAATCACATTGAACCACTATGGGTGAACTGTGAGTTGAGACAATGCTCAGCAAATGAATCTCTTTTCAGACCAGCTCCTCGGTAATAACTTTGTGGCCCATCTTTTCCATCGTCTCCAGTATAGAAGCTGGGCAATTGACCAAGGGAGAAACCAAAACTAGTAAATGACAAGACAATAGTCTAATTGCTCATTTTAATATTTCAAAAAACCAGTACTTTGAATACTGCAGGTTGTCATTTTTATATTGACTTACTCCACAAGATAGAGGATCGGTTTTGTATTAATCCACTTAAAAAAAAGATAATCTCCATTGTAGGACAGGTGCTGGACGCAGTTTTGAAGTTTGTGTCATCGGCTAAAGACCACCCTGGCATAGTTCAGGTTTTTTCCATCAATAATAATGAAAATCACACATCAAAGTTGCATTCAAAGTATGTGTTTTTAATTTATTTAAAAATAATCACTTTTAACATGTTGCTGTAATTGTTTCCCAGTTTTGACTATGGTGACAGGTTCTGGGACATCAAGAACAATTATTTTACTTGCCTGTGCGGTTCAGAGAAGTGCAAGCATTCAGCTGCTGCCATTGCGCAGCGACAAGCCACAGTATCTCAAATGGAAGCACAACAAAATGGACTTCCAGACACCAGTTCAAGCACATCTGCCAATGTTTCTTGACAAGCCCGTTACCTGGACCACATTGAGCGGCATTGAATGGAATGGCTCCACTTGTGTGAAAGACTTCTCGAAGCACCAGCTCAGCTGTACTGACAAATTCTTCCTACAATTATCTGTCTAGATATTGATGATAGGACATTTAATAAATTGAACTTTTGTTATAGTGAGGGCCAACAGTTATGGTGCTGATTATTGTGTGATTTTACTGCAAAGTAAAACTCACTTCAAGATTGTATAAAGGAACAACCTGTTTTTAACATGAATCCAAGTAAATCTTTTTTTACATGTAGTATTATCAGTAATAGTAAAAGTAGTAATAGTTTGTCTTTATGAATTTGCCATCTGCTGTTGATGCGTGATGGTTGGACGTTAAAAACGCCATTTTGCATAAATTTTTTAAAGGTTCCTTAGTGCAGGTCAGGTTTTTTTGTGCAAGTCCAAGAACTTTACAGAGACATCACTGTTAGCATTCATTATAATTTTCACCGGTTTTAAGGGCATTTATGCTTGATCCATTAGTGTTCTGAATTTGTATGCAAATCTTGCTGAAATGTTATAAATAAAAGCAGTTCGTAATAGATTTGTAAAGTGTGAAAATGCTTATTTTAAACTGATGTGAGCATGTGCTTCAAGAAATATATAAGTATGATAAACGCTATAATTCACAACTCAATGAGATTTCCCAGGGAGGATGCAGCAGACGTATTGTTATGGGTGGCACAGCAGAGCAGCTAGTGGAGTTCCTGCCACTCACTGCCAGGGGACCGGGTTCAGTCCTTACCTCACTCGCACTGCCAGGGGCCAGTCCTTACCTCAGCGGAGTGGGATGCTCGTCCTATGAGATCTAAATCAGGGAGTAGTCGTGACCTTGATTACTGTAGGAAGCGTGTCCAATTGTAGCTCCCCTCGCATCACAGATTGGAGCTGCTGCTGACTCACAGGTACATACACATGGCAGAAATTGTCAGACACCGGATCTTGGGATGGTGCCACGTGACATGTTCAGTCAGATAGAAGGGAAAGCAGGCAGTGCAGGACTTACCTCTGGCTTTCCTCTCTCTAATAGGTATACCGCTTTGAATATTATTTGGAGGAATGGCCTTTCAGAGGAAAACAGTAGCAGCCAAATCGGTGGCACCACAACTAGCCTAGTTATACAGCAAGGCCGAACAATATCTTGCCCAGCATTAAGAGGCTCGACAGTCGGGGGACTGATAGGCATTTCTCTGGCAGCCTGTAAGACTTCAGGATATAACCTCACTTGCCCCTGAGGTTGCCAGAACCAGGGATGTATCTGAGTGATTACAGAACAATCCCAAAGGGGAGAGTAACCAACCAGAGCTTGTAGTCCATAATGGTACTTGATGATGTGGGGAAGAGAGCTGTGGTCCTGTATAGAGAATTTAGGGAGCTGCGAGAAAGTTGAAAAGCAAGATTACAAAGGTTGTAATCTCAGGGTTATGCAAAATGCCTCATGCTAACAGGTATGGAAATAGTGACAGGACGGATGATTGTACAATTAAAGAGACGGTGTAAGGGAGAGGATTCTAGGTTTTTGGATCATTGTAATCTGGAGCAGGCGTGACGTGTACTCGTAGGACTGGTTGTACCTCCACTGGAGGGAGGTTTGCTGGTGTTATTTGGGGGGGATTTAAACAAGCAAAGGAGGGGGAGGGGGAAATGTGACAGTGCAACAGGTGGGGAGGCTGACTTAGGAAACAGAACAGGCAAGTCCAGGAAGGAGGACAGATGGAGACAGGAGAGGTTTAGAAGCATGAGAAGGTTGATAGGTTTAACTACATTTACTTTCCTTGAATTATGCTGCTGGCTTTAAGGGCTATATTGACTGGTGGCTGTTTATACTTATCACACTTTCCTTGCATTGTCCATAAACCTCTGCCATTCATATCCAAGTACCCCTGATCAGTCTAAAGAAAGGTCCCGACTTGAAAAGTCACTTCCATATTCAAGGAAGATGCCGGACCAGCTGAGTTACACCGGCACTTTGTGTCTTTTTTTGTAATCTAGCATCAGCAGTTCCTTGTTTCGACCTGATCAAATGCATTTTATAATTTGTAATTGTATCTGCTTCCACCTCACCTCAGGCAACTCATTCCAGACACACTTCACCCTACGAAAACCTCCCTTCTGGTTCCCTTTTAATGATCTCCTCATTCATCTCAAATCTGTGCCCTCAAGTTCTGGACTTCCTTGTCCTGGGGAAAAAAATATTCTGACTATTCCAAATCTTTCAAACTCAATGTCTTTTCATTACCCTATCCGGCTTGATCACCACTTTCAGAGAGCTATGGACTTGCACCCCAGGGCCTCTGCCATTAACACGATATACTTCAATGCTAGGAGCTGTGCAGGTAAGACAGAAGAGCTGAGGGAATGGTATGGAAGAACAGAAACTGCAGCTCAATGTGGTGTAGAAGTTTCAGATGCGACAGAAAGAGATGCAAAAGGGTGTTGCACGGCTGCCTGTGGAGAGGATTACAACAATGCAGGGAGGATATTCTGCAGTAGTCGGCCACTGTGACTACATTGAACATAGGAATAGGAAGGGGGCAATCGCTTTGATGGGATTATACTTTATGCCTCCCAGCAGGAATTGGAAGAACAGATATATTGGTAGATCAATGGAAGCAAAAGCAATAGAGTATTAATGGGGAATTTTAACCGTCCCAATATTGACTGGGATTGAATTAGTACAAGATGTTAAGATGGGGAGGAATTCCTAATGTCCATGCAAGAATATTTCTTGAAGTAGTATGCCGAGAGTTCTAGGGATGGGCTGTGCTTGACCTTATTATGGGGAATGATGTTGGGCAAATGTTAGAAAAGTGGCCGTGGAGAATTCCTTTGATGACAATGACCATAGCTTGATAAGTTTCAGGGTGGTCATGGAAAAAGGGAAGATGGATCCTTGAGATGGAGCCCTAAATTGCAGGAAGGCCGATTTCAATGGTGTAAGACAGGATGTGGCATAAGTAGATGGGACGCAGCTGCTAGGCAGGACAACAACATCCAGTGAAATATTAGAAGTTCAGAAGATAGACCCAAAATGCTGGAGTAACACAGCGGGTCAGGCAACATCTCTGGAGAACATGGATTGGTGACATTTCATAGAGTGCAGGAGTAACACAGCGGGTCAGGTAGCATCTTGGGACCTAATCCGTTTCTCCAGAGATGCCTGATCCGCTGAGTAACTAGTGACTCAGCTTTGGTGTAAATCAGCAGCTGCAGTTCCTTCCCACACATAAGAGTTCAGAGCCATCAGAACCCTGTAAGCAGAAGAAGGAAAGATGGTACATTTTGGAGAATACTAACTAATAGAGCACTGACATTGAAGGTTTGAGCATGGAAAAGAAGGAAGTGTATATCAGATAGAGGAAACTTATCAAATGCCCCCTTTGAGAGTTATAAGGTGTAGACGAGATCTTATGAAATTTGGAGGGCACAAAGTTGCCATGAAATTACCTTGGGCAAGTAAGGTTGTGGAAAATCCTAAACAATTTTTCTGCATAATAGAAACAAGAGTGTATATTAGAAGCAATCGGTCTAATATACCCAGAGCGTATCAACCAGGAAAGTTGCCTGTGCATTCCTTCCACTGATTTGCTGAGTTCCACCAACACTTTGTGTTTTGCCAGCAGAATTTCAACCTATTAAACCCAGCAAAGGTTTGGTGAAATATAATGATTTTTTGACAATCACAACTTAATGCAGCCTTTGTAGCAGAGGAGGAGGGCACAGATGAAGCAAAGCAGTTCAGAAATCCAAATCTGGATACAAATAGAGGTAATATTTCAGTCATCTTTAATGGTAGAAATATTTGATAAAATAAAATGCAGTGTGCAGTCACAGGTTGTAAGAAATATTTTCCTAACCATCCAACATAGAAGAAAAGATAGAACAGTGAAACACACTGTAGTGTCATAGAGTCGTACAGCATGGAAACAGACCCTTCGGCCCAACTTGACCCACGCCAACCAACATGTCCCATCTACACTAGTCCCACCTGCCTGCGTTTGGCCCATATCCCTCTAAACCTTTTCTATCCATGTACTTGTCTAAATGTTTCTTAAACATTGCGATGATACCTACCTCGACTTCCTCCCCGGCAGTTCGTTCCATTAACACCCACCGTCGTTTGTGTACGGAAAATTACCCCTGAGATTCCTATGAAGTCTTTCCCCCTTAAAACTATGTTCTCCTATTGTCAGTGGTGAGCATGCCTCAGCGTTTCACGGTGTGCTCTGGTGTGCTTGCTAACCATGCACTGGCTTTCTTTGTGGTCCAAGATTACTTTCATTCCGTGGATCTCAAAAGCAGTCGTTAAACAGCTGATGGAAGTCAAAAGCTGGTGTGCGATGAGCTTAAGTTTAGAAAAGTGAGAGTGCTGACTGTATTACCAGATATAACCATATAACAATTACAGCACGGAAACAGGCCATCTCGGCCCTACAAGTCCGTGCCGAACAATTATTTCCCCCTAGTCCCATCTACCTGCACTCAGACCAACACCCTCCATTCCTTTCCCATCCATATACCTATCCAATTTATTTTTAAATTATAAAATCGAACCTGCCTCCACCACTTCCACTGGAAGCTCATTCCACACAGCTACCACTCTATGAGTAAAGAAGTTCCCCCTCATGTTACCCCTAAACTTCTGTTCCTTAATTCTGAAGTCATGTCCTCTTGTTTGAATCTTCCCTACTCTCAATGGGAAAAGCTTGTCCACGTCAACTCTGTCTATCCCTATCATCATTTTAAAGACCTCTATCAAGTCCCCCCCTTAACCTTCTGCGCTCCAGAGAATAAAGACCTAACATGGGCGCGATACAGTCTATGTAATGTATGGGCTGTATGGGCGCGATGCAGTCTATGTAATGTAGAAAGGAACTGCAGATACCGGTTTACATCAAAGACAGACACAAAGTGCCGGAGTAACTCTGCAGGTCAGACAGCATCTCTGGAGAAAAGAAGAGTGGGTGGTGTTTTGTGTCGGAACCCTTCTTCTGACTTAAAAGTAGAGGAGAGGGTAGAGGGGCTGGAGGTGGGGGGGAAAGGCCAGAACCAGTTCAAACACATCTGCCAATGTTTCTTGACAAGCTCCTTACCTGGGCCACATTGAGCGGTATGGAATGGAAAGGCCAGAACAAATCAGGGCTGGCAACAGATGGCAAGGAAGGGTGAAGCCCATTACGGCCCATTGTTGGCTGGGGGAGAGATGATAACAAATGATGCGAACAGTGGGACTAGCAGGATAACCAGGGAGGGAGGGAGGGGAGAGAGGGAATGCAGGGGTTACTTGAACATGGAGAAACCAACGTTTATGCCGCTGGATTGTAAGATACCCAATCGCAATATAAGGAACAGCACCTGATGATTGATAGCGAGATGTTGGGGTGAGACCGATACTGGAATCACATCTTGGTCAAAGATCTAAATCAATAAAAGTAAACACGAGGAACAGCTGATACTGAAATTAGGAGCAAAAAAAAAAACAACCCCACAAGAGACAGTGTTGGAGGAACTCAGTGGGTCGGGACGGGATCCTTCTACAGAGAGCTCTCTCTCTATCGCTCTAGTCCAGCTTTCTCCCCTTCAGTTTGAAGAAGGGACCTGACCCTTGTGGGTAACTCGGTGCTCTCCCCGGTAAAGGCATTTGCTCCGGCCGGCGGTTTCCGGCCCCGCCTTCCCTCGGGGGCACATCTCCGCTCCGGCCACTTCACTCGGGCTCAATCCTCCAGCAGCGGCGCGGATGGCAGAGGGACGAGGTGGCGGCGACTGGGTGTCGACCGCCGTTGAAGGTGAGCGGTGCCCGCCCGGAACGGGGCAAAGTGTCTGGTGATATGAGTCCAGTTTACAAACTCCTTATTGAATCAATGGGCGAACAGGTTTACTTATTGTCCTGGTCGCTAGTTCTCGCTATAAGAACAGAACAGCACCAGTGGGAGGAGAAACGGGCAATGCTTTAATGAAGTAGAATGCAAAGTGTTGAAGTAACTCCAGAGATGCTGCCTGACCCGCTAAGTTTTTAAGCACTTTTAAACACTCTTGAGTCTGACCCGTTAAACACGTTGTGTTCTCCACAATATTCCAACATCTTGTGTCTGAAATTGAGTGATTGGGTCACACCTGCCCCGCGGTTTCCGTTTCTAGTCCCAACATCTATATAGTGTTCACCTGTGTAATTTCTTACTTTCTACCCGCGGCTGTTACTATCCGACTCGATGCTGAGTTCTCCAATCTCTCCATACCTTGGTGTTGGCTTTATTGTGTTCAATGTTTCTTGCATTTCTCGCATCTGCTCTCCCTTCAACACACACACACATGTACGCCAAACCCCGCCTTGTATTCCTGGCATAACTGCGACAAGAGATTGTAACTTTTAATTAACGTGTCTTTGAGGATTTCCACCCATTTCCTGTTTCTGTAATATCAGTGCTGAACAAACAGGACGTTGCTAATGGATGCAGACACAGGGCGGCTAGTGCAGTAATTTGTTGCTTTTAAATTTGTTTTTGGAAGAAATCAACAGTAGAGATCTGAAGTAAGAACAAAACATGCTGGAGAAATGTTCCTCAGGTCAGGCAGCGTCTGTGTTGAAAGAAGCGGGTGGCACAGCGGTAGAGTTGCAGCCTTGCAGCGCCAGATACCCAGGTTCAATCCTGACTATGGGTGTTGTCTGTGCGGAGTTTATATGTTCAACTTGTGGCCGTGAGGGTTTTCTCCAGGTGCTCCAGTTTCCCACCACATTCCAAAAATGCACAGGTTTGTAGGTTAATTGGATTTGGTGCGGATTGTTAATTGTCCCGGGTGTGTTGGATACTATCCCATCATTTAAGAAAGAGTTAGACAGGTACATGGATCGGACAGGTTTGGAGGGATATGGACCAAGCGCAGTCAAGTAGGACTAGTGTAGCTGGGACACTGTTGGTTGGTGTGGGCAAGTTGGGCTGAAGGGCCTGTTTCCACACTGTATCACTCTATCACAGTCTTACTGATTGAATACATTATCATGGGTGTATCTGCTACTTGCTGACATCCACATAGATTACTTTATGTGTACATTTTACCAGCCAGACTGGCTTCGAGAAATTTGATCGGTCAGCTCCTGTAATTGTTGTGACCTGCAATCAGCCTGTTAATAACACTGTATACCTAATGAAGGGGTGTTTCTGGTAGAGGGAGGAACAGTGTTGCTCATGGAGGGGGTAATTGAGGCAAACACACTATTCCATTTCTCCCTACAATAACAGCACCTTCCCCCTAGAGTGCAACATTCCCTGTTGGCGTTTGTATACTTTGGGCACATACTGTTGGCCGCTATTAACTAACATACTGTTCTATATGCTAGATTTAGGATTAGGTTTATTAGTGTCACATGTACCGAGGTACAGTAAAGAGCTGTATTTTGCAAGTTATCCAAACAGATCAGATACACCATACAAAGATACCATCACTTCAAACTCATGTATAAAAGATGGAGTAAAAGGGAAAGATACAGGGTGCATAATTCCCAACGTTGTGGCGCATCAGTGCCATAGACAAAGTCCAATGATCTGTGACAAGCAACGTTATATATTCTGTTGCGTTCAAATGCCAGACCCATTTTAGTCTGAAGAAGGGTTTCGGCCAGAAATGTTGCCTATTTCCTTCGCTCCATAGATGCTGCTGCACCCGCTGAGTTTCTCCAGCTTTTTTGTGTAACCTTCGATTCTCCAGCATCTGCAGTTCCCTCTTAAACACCATTTTAGATATTATTTGATGTTTAATTTCAGAAGGATGGGCGGCCTATGGTTTAAGACGGTCTTTGGGCTTCTTGTTCCTCACCCGTTGAGCCATTTCCCCTCCGCCCCCACACTGCCGTTCCTCTCATGTTTAGTGTCTTTCCCCTCCCTACACTGCCTTTTCCCGCCAGATAAGTGCCTCTCCTCTCCTCATGCTGCCTCTGTCTCCACATATTGCCATTCCCCACGCTACCTTTCCACTCCCATTTAATTGTTCGTTGTGCAGCTTCCAGCAGGGGGAGATGTTTGTCTGCTGATTGAACAACAATGCAATTCTGATTTGAAATAGCCCATGACAAGAGCAGGGGTCCTATGTCCAACAGCACTGCAATCAATTACTCCATGAGGTTGATTATTGCCAGCTATACAGAGCATCAAAACACAAGTGCAAAATTATACAGCTGCTGGAAACCTGAATAAACAACAGAAATTGCTGGAAAAAAAAGCTATTAAAAAAAATACTGCAGGAATCGGGCGGAATCTGAGAAACGTAGTTAGCATTTCAGCTCAAAGGTCTTCCAACAATACTGGGAGTGGTGAGATTTTAAGATGCTGAGAAAGGGAGAGGGGAGGAGGTAACAAACGGGACGGAGGTCTGTGGAATGTTGGCACAAGAGATAAAACAACACGAGATGAAAATGCAGCACAAAAGAAGGTAGTGATAGAGATTGAAAGATAATTCTGGGAAGTTTCAGTGATTAATCTGGTGAAACTAGCAGGGGAACGGAGAGAATGCTGGAAATCTGCACTAAAAACGCTATAATGATAGTGACTAGGTCAGGGAGCATCTGCGGAAAGACCATCAGGATCAATGCAGGCTCTGTCAGAACTATTGTTGAATTCAGTATTGAGTCTGGTAAGGTAAATGACGAAGAAAGACACAAAGTACTGGAGTAACTCAGCGGGTCAAGCAGCATTTCTGGAGAAAAAGGACGAGTGATGTTTCGGGTCGGGCCAGAACCCTTCTCCAGTCCCTTGACTGAAGGTGAATTGTCAAATTGGATGTATTGTGTCTCAAGGTGACATTGGGTTTCAGTAGAACAGTCCAGGAAGTCGACAACAGAGATCAGGGTGAGAGAGGGATGAAGAATAAAAGTGTTCAAGAAGGAACTGCAGATGCTGGAAGATTGAAGGTACACAAAATTGCTGGAGAAACTCTGCGGGTGCAGCAGCATCTATGGAGCGAAGGAAATAGGCGACGTTTCGGGCCGAAACCCTTCTTCAGACTGATGAAGAATAAAAGTGACTGATTAAAGGTTTTATCCAAAGTGAGCGCTTTGAAACAGGAAGACCACATTGTCAGCCGCGAATAGAGAAATGTTTAGAAAGAAGCAGTTGCTGCTTCACATGGATAAACATTTTAGGGTCCTGAATGGTGGGAATAGCAGCATCAAGTCAGATCTATACAGCAAGGAAACGTGCCCCTAGACCACGTTTCCATGCTGACAAGTTGGCATTCAGACTAATTCCATTTGCCCACATTTGGTCTCTAACCCTCTAAACCCTGCTTATCCATATGTCTATCCAAATAAACTACCCTCTGAGTGAAAAGGTTGTCCCAAAGGTCCCCCTTAAAACTCTCCTTCCATGTGTTAAGTTTAGATTCTTCAACACTGACAAAAGGCTGTGTGCGTTCAGTTTATCTTCACCCCTAAATGATCTTGTGCAACTGAATAAGGTCATTCCTCAGCCACCTACGCTCCAAAAAAGAAGTTCCAGCCTCGTACTGTGACTCGGGTCTGCAAGTCCACGTGACGTACTGGTAAATCTCTTGTGCATCCTTTCTAGGTTGATGACATCCTTTCTTTTGCTGGCCGGCCGGACCAGCGCACAGTTCTCCAAGTGTGGTCTCAAAAACAACTTGTGCAGCTGCATCATAATGTTTCAATTGTTATATTTAATACATTTTCCAATGAAGGAAAGCATGCCAATTGCCTTCGTCCCCCCCCCCCATTGTCCACCTGACTCGCAACTTTCAATGTGCCGTGCACCTGTACTCCCAGATCTCTGTTGTACAACACTCTGCAGGACTCGGCAATTTACCGTGCAAACCCTGCCCTGGTTTGACAAACCAAAGACCACACATGTCAGAGTAACATTTATCTCAGAGAGCCATCATTGGGTCCACCTTCCCAATTGATCTAGATTTTACAAACTAGGATATCCATCCTCGTATCCAGCGTTGTTAAACAGCAGTACAACATTAGCCATCCTCCAATCTTCTGGAACTTCACCAGTAATTAAATATCTTTGCAAGTGCCGACATAAAGTCAAACAAGGTCCAAGGATGCACAAGGTCCTGTGGGTGGAAAACAAACGGTCACAGAGAGAACATGCAAACTCCACACAGACATCCTCTCAAAGGTTCCTCACAATGGAACGTGTTAGTGCTTCAGTTTTCACCTGGTGGGTAAGTTATTGGAACAATTTGCAACACTTGGGTATCAGAAGAACTAAAATATAGACACATTTTTTTCATGCTAATTTGGGATATTTGCGAATATTCTTTAATTGTGATCAGTTAAGGTAAAAAAATGAAATGATCTTTTTGGTCAGAAAAGGTGGTGTCAATCATTCAGCAAAGGTCTTCTGCTGACCACTTTGTTCTGTGGCCCTCAGTGAGGTGTGAACCTTGCATCCCCTCTCTCATCATCCCTCCCCCACCCGTTGGATCAGCCCCAGTCGCCTTGTTGAGTCTCATTGTCTGTTATTCGTTTTCACCTTGCCCATAGGTAACAGTGGCCTGTTCCCTTTATCATCATTACTTGTATCTCTCTCGTTTTCCTTTCCCCGACTCTCAGTCTGAAGAAGGGTCTCGACCTGAAACGTCACCTATTCCAGTTCTCCAGAGAATCTGTCTGACACGCTGAGTTACTCCAGCCTTTTGCGCCCAGCTTCAGTGCGATGTGGCATGGCTTGTGGGCACCAGTCAGCGATGCGAGCTGTAACCTGACACCAGTCGGAGAAAAGTAATGAGGTGCGAACCACTGTCCCTGATCTCAGATGCAAACTCTTGGCTCCTAATGTCCAATGAGAAGATGGATAGTTTACCTTGTGATTGCTATAGGGATTTAGGAATCTTTTTATACTTGAAGATTTTCTCAGATTGAAAGTTTTTTTTTAGGTTTAGGTTCATTATTGTCACATGCACTGATGTACAGCGAAAAGCTTCATCTTAATGCTATCCAAGCCCAAAAGTTAGCTATCACAGTGTGCTGCAACACTGAATTAATCAAACAGTCAACATCACAGCCATAGACTCCGAATGGCCTGGTGCCATTAGCTTACCCTTTTGCAATCTCATGCAATTAATGTTAATAAAGATATTTATGATATTTGTATGTGTCCATATGTCCCTCACTGCCTTACCTGAGCCTCTCTTCCCCATCTTCCCCATGTGTATATGTGTGTGACACTCCTTTTCCTCACCCCTATCACTGGGTCGAATTAGTACTGAGGCACACTGATTACTACATGGTAAAAAGTAGCTGATAACAGAAAAAGGAACAAAGTGATGGAACTCAGTGGGTCAGACAGCAACTCTAGAGAAGCTGATGTGAAAAAGTTACTTTTATAACTACTAAACCAGGTTCGCTTCTTAATAAACAGACACCACACAAACTGTTTGGTAGATCAGTTCAAAACTTTACTTAACATCGGCCGATGGAAGGGAGCGAGAATTCCAGCTAAGTGACCAATGTAGACACTCGACTGTCCTCGGTCCACCTTCTCTGAACAACAGAATTACATTACATTAAATAGGGTTTTTTTTGTCCCCTTAGCACATTCCACAAACATTAGTCATGGTCAGAGGTACAGGAAAAAGTTTCCACAGAATGCATCACATCAAAGGCATTTTGTTTACATGGTACAAGATATACTAAAAACATTGGCCATTTGTTTTATGACATTTTATCTTTCTACTTCCCTGGTTCCTCTGTCACTTCGTCCCTCATAAACATTGGCCATTTGGTTTATGACATCTTACATCAAAGAGATCTCTCTAGCTTCTCCTCTCTGCTTGTCACTTGGGAGACAATGTTATAGGATTTATTATCTCACGCACCGCAACCTGAGGCAAGCCTAATTTGAGACTGAATATAAGCTGTAAACTAGCCCAGAAGCCAATTTAATATCCTCTTATATTTTTAACTAAAATTCGGCTTCATCAGATACATCAATAGGCGATGTTTCAGGTCAAAATGTTGGCCTATCCTGCCTGAGTTTCCGAGTTACTCCAGCACCTACAGGGCCATAGTTGGCTATTTAGCTATTTGAACACATTGGGTATAGAGGCAAAATTTCACCGTGCCCTGTCACATGACAATAAAGTAAAATATTCCATTCCGTTCCACTTTGTGTCTTTTTTTGTAGACCAGCATCTGCAGTTCCTTGTGTCTCTCTATCCGACATCAGCCTCTGTGTGGGTACTTTGGAGCAGTGTCACACTAGTGGACAAACTGTACGATGAAGTAGCTTAACAAATGCTTCTGTTGTCGTTGTCTAGCTGTGCGCTACTTTGGGCTGAATAACTGGAACAAGCTGCGATGGGGCCGCGAGTCGGGGAGAGCCTGGTCTCGTCCTGCGTCCACTCGGCCCGAGAGACCAAAGGTCGACCTGGAAATGACTTCTCCCCCGGATGGAAAGGACAGATGCACTCCTCCTGAGCCCACAACATATTACAATGCCATTTATGAGCTTCAGAAGAGGGTGGAGAACAAAGGTCCAAATCCATCATTGTATTCAGAAGACGACTGCAGCATCGGATGCGGTGAGCCGGTTAGTAAAGATCACCAGGACGTGGACGGGGCCCTGGGGAACGCAAAATTGACTGAGCGGCAGGGCAGCATAATCAGAACCCATGAAATATACAAGCAGGAGCTGTGGTGGAAGAGTTCCCATCAACCTGCCCACCAGCCTGCGTCACCAGCAGCAACTCCACAGCACAAAACACACAACAACCACAAAACCAAGGCACAGGACCCAGCACTGGGGTAAGGAACAAAAGCAACGTTTAGGTGTCAGTGGGTTTGATAACTGAATCTATTCTTGCCTGTTGGTCTCTTTCACCGGTGGCCTGGCTTTGTGCTTATAACCTGATATAGACTGTAGCGATCAAGTAACCATGCTGATTTGTTGCCACAGGCCCATTTTATCTGTGTAACATTAGCCATAGGATCATAGAATGTTTCTTTTTGCTGGGTCTGTGGGAAGCTTCAGAAAGCTTTAAGATATGGTCTTTTGAAACCCAGGTGAAGATTCAGTGCTCTCAAATCTGCATTTTGGGGATTCTGGATTGTATCCATTAATTGTGAGCATAGAATCGTGGAATTAGATATATTATCAAATAACAATGGTCCACTTGTACAGACCGGTGGGCTGATGGCCATGGTTCCCCGCTGTATAGTTCTGATTTGTACATCACTTGTACAGACTTCCAGTCGATATATTTTCATCCACCTTTACCCTTTGCTCTCTATGACCAAGCCAATTTTGGATCCCATTCTTGCCTTGGATTATTTGTGGCTGAACCCTCTAGACAATCCCACCATTCTGAACCTTAGTCAAAGACTTACTAAAGTCCATGTAATCCAGACAACATCTACTGCTCTGCCTTCATTAATTTCCTAGTTACCACTTCAAAAATAAAACTCCATCAGATGTGTTGTTTTCAAGGGCAGGATAGATGACAATTAAAAAAATATATTATTATCGTTGAAAAGATTAGCGACGCAGTGGTGCTGGTTTCCGACTGGCACGGTGACAGACGCACCACACATCTCTGTCCTCCATGCAGCTGGCAAGCTCCTCTTTTGTCTCCACACGCGCGTCTTCCATCAACGTCTTCCGCATCGTCTCTTCCGCCATCCTGGGTCACGTCTTCCATGGGTGGGTTCCCACAGCACAACCTTGTTTGCCCGCATTTCTGGGTGGTGGTGGCGGTGACCAGCCATCCTTCTCGACCTCATCTTCTCGGTCAGAGGCGGATTCTCCCCATACAGCTGGGCTTTGTTGATGTGGTCCCCCCCCAAACTGACAGTTTGAACTTTTCTGAGCATTCAGGTGTAAGTACCATCAAGAGACTTGGACAGTGCTCGAGTGAGAGTCCATGCCTCACACCTGTACAATAATATGGTCTCGACTGTTGCGTGGAAGAATCTCAGCTTCAGACCCTTAGACATCCAAGACATCCACAAGTCAAACACAGATTGAAAGAACGCTATTATAGAATAGGGTTAAGTATAGGGAACCCTATTATAGAATAACCATATTAAAGAATGAACCTCATTAAGCCAGTCTGAACCAGGAAGCATAAATGAGTTAAATTGGAAAGAAGGATTGAGAGAGAGCGAGTGAAAGAAGAAATATCGTCTTTACTAAACATCCATGGAAGATTTGTAAAATTAAACTCTGTTAAGAATTCCCAAATTCCTTAGTGCACCTGGTCTAGCTTTTGGGAAAGTATTGTAGAGCACACCTTTACACAGCTTATGATGCTGAGACTCAGGATACAACGGTGTCACAGTGCACTAGGAGGGGTAGGAGGTAGCATCCTGCCTGTGGAAATTGCTGCCAGTTTGGTGTCAACTGTCAGCAATGCCAAACAGCTTCATTGTTGGTATCGGCCCAGATTCTGGGCCCTTATTCTGATCTTAGTTGAAATACTTGAGAGGTCTAAAGACCCATCAAATGTTGATGTGATGATCCATTTTAACACCTGGCCCTGATTATTTTAGTTGAGCGGAAGAGAAAAGTGTTTGGCAGGAGCTATGGTTTGTCACATCATCTAAAAAACACAGTCAACTCATTCCATGCAGTGTGACCTTCCCAGGATCTATTTGCAGTCAGAGTAACTCATAAATATTTGAATTTCTCTTTTGTCCATTGCATTGGAGAAGGCTGTAGCAGTTTGGGACATAGCACATGGCACATGGAACATAGCACAGAGTATCTTGCCCAGAGTAGGGGGATCAAGGAGCAGAGGACATGGGTTCAAGATGAAGGGGAAAAGATTTAATAGGAATCTGAGGGGTAACGTTTTCACACAAAGGGTGGTGGGTGTATGGAACAAGTTGCCAGAGGAGGTAGTTGATGCTGGGACTATCCCAGCATTTAAGAAACAGTTAGACAGGTACGTGGATAAGACAGGTTTGGAGGGATATGGACCAAACACAAGCAGGTGGGAGCAAGTGTTGGGACCTGTTGGCCTGGGACCTGTTGGCCGGTGTGGGCATGTTGGGCCAAAGGGCCTGTTTCCACGCTGTATCATTCTGTGACTCTTTGACATGACACACAGTATATAGCACATAGGTCAGAACACACTACAGCACAGGAAAAGGCCATTCAGCCCACAATGCCCATACTGAGCATGATGCCAAGTTAAACCAATCTCCTTTGCCTGCACATAATCAATATACATCCATCCCTGCATATCCATGGGCATATCTAAAGTCTCTTAAATGGTATTATTAGAATCTGCCTCCACTATCGCCCCCAGCAGCATGTTCCAGGCGCCCACCACTCTCTGTGTAAAAATAAAGCTTACCTTGCATATCTCCTTGCTCCTCTCACCTTAAAGCTATGCTCGCTAGTTCTTGACAATTCCTCTGTTTACCTTGCATACCATTGACTGCATGAGAACATGAGAGTAGGAGTAGGCCATTCGATCCCTCTAGTCTGTGCTACCATTCAATATGATCATGACTGACCTGCCCCAGTCTTCACTTTCTCTCTCTGTGCCAGTTCCATATCACCCCGTCTTGTAAAACATATCCACCTCTCCTTTACACACCTGCAGTCATTTAGCCCCCACAATCCTTTCACCAAACACTTGCACGCTGTCTGCCAAGGCCTGCTGGATCTCCTGGTTGCGAACCATTTTAACTCCCCTTCAATCGACTGTGGGGGAAAGGAGCAGGCGGTAATGGGGAATACTGCAAATCTCAGTGAACGAGATAAGTTTGGATTAGTCAGGAAGAAGAACAATGGTAGGTACACAAACTTGCTGGAGAAACTCAGCGGGTGCAGCAGCATCTATGGAGCGAAGGAAATAGGCGACGTTTCGGCCCGAAACGTCGCCTATTTCCTTCGCTCCATAGATGCTGCTGCACCCGCTGAGTTTCTCCAGCAATTTTGTGTACCTTCGATTTTCCAGCATCTGCAGCTCCTTCTTGAACACAGCAGAACAATGGTGCTGGATATGAGACAGGAATTCCTTCTCATAACTGATATGTTTAGTGAAACCCTCCAATTAACGATAATCACCCTTCCTGCTACTCAGAACTGAGAGCTTGCAGATATTCTGTGCTGAAATGATTGGATTCCTGGTCTATAGCAGAATTGCACGAGTTTTGAAAAATATTCTCTGGATATGGATGTTTTTAACAATGCTCATTGTGTACATTCCACAGAAGTATGATTATGGAATGAATATATTTATTTTTAGAATTAATCAGTTTCCCTTATAATAATAATAATGAAGAAAGGCCTCGACCCGAAACATCATCTATTCATTCCCTCCACAGATGCTGCCTGACCTGCTGACATCCTCCAGCACTTTGTATTTTGCTCAAAATTTCAGCATCTGCAGTTTCTTGTGGCTTCATTGTAACTATAACCTGATACCATAGTTATATCTGCAAATGTTACCATTATGTGAACTCAATCTTTTCTCTTAGACAGCAGGGCAGTTATATTTTAGGGTTTGATTTGGGGTTAAAAATACTAGGTTTGTTTATCTTACATTTTTTCACAAGGCTCCTTTATTCAAGACAATGTAATAATGATAGATGGATGGTGGGTATACGGAACAAGCTGCCAGAGGCGGAAGTTGAGGAAGGTACTATAACAACACTTAAAATACATTTAGAAAGGTACATGGATGGGAAAGGCTTAGAGGGATATGAGCCAAACATGGGTAGGTGAGACTAGTGCAGATGGGGCATCTTGGTCAGCATGGGCAAGATGGGCTGAAGGGCCTGTTTCTGTGCTATATGAATCAATGATAGGTATCAAAATTAAATACCATCTGTGATGAAGAAGGGACTTTGGAGAAGGCATTTAATTTTTACTAAGAAGGTGATATCTGACACGGATGCTGCTGATGTTTGCTTTAACTTGCTGAGAGGCAGAGGAAAGATAAATCTGAGCTGGTTACTCATATTGGACTGTGCGCAGAAGTTGAACATGTTTATGCAAAATCAACAAGCCTCAGGCAAGATGGGAGATGAGAATTTTTTTTCACATCGCAGTGGCTCCATTTCAGAAGCTTCTGAAATTTGGAAGCGTAGTACGGAGAGTTGCATCCATGGCACAGCTGAGTCACTGTCGTACAGAGAACAAACTGCATTGTCCCCTTCGATCTGTGTTTGTCACACCTTGCCCTTCCCAAATCCCTGTCTTCCCCCTCCCCAGACTCTCAGGCTGACCCGAAACTTCATCTGTTCCTTCTATCCAGAGATGCTGCCTATCCTGCTGAGTTACTCCAGCATTTTGTGATTATCTTTGGTGTTAACCGGCATCTGCAGTTCCTTCCTACACATGAATATTCACCTCCTGGTTTTGCTCTCTGGCTTCCACAGCGTCTGCAAATGACACATCTTTGCTTGATGTCCTACAGATGGCACCAGACTTCAACTGACTTTAACACACGGAAAATCCATGCCAGCATCACATCTTTGTGGACAGATTTCTGCAATGAAAGGGCAGTTCCTTGCACCAATCTAAATTGCAATGATGTGCCCACCTCATCTTGACCAGGGGGTGGGAGATTGCAACCTTCACGTGGTTTCGACGAATGCAATCATCAAATAAGATCAAATAGAACAAGTTTTCCTACAACTTTAGGCTGTGCACGCCATACACAAGAAGAAGATCTTGACCATTCCTGAGCTGAGAGAGGTTTTATAACACAAAGTAGTCCTTGACCTGGATGAACAAATACTAACTTAGAAGAATACAATAAAGAAACAACTTTGTAAATCCAAATTATGATATTTAACTAATGAATATCAAATTAGAGAACTCAGAATTAAAATGCCATCATGTTTGATGACCTGAATGGAGCATTTCCATGACGTTTTGATGCTTTTAAGTTCCAGTATTTACACTGTTTTATGTGACAAAGCGATTTCAGTTGCTATTTACTCCCTGACTGAAGGGTCAATTAAGAGAAAATTAGATGCATCATAAAATTTCTGAAAAAAGATTTTGATTTAGAAATCTGATATCTTGGATTTAATTCAAACTGGTAATCTTGCGCGTAAATATATATTTAATAGCCTTTACAGAAGTGATAATTCAACTATATTAGTGCACTGCTATATTGTTCCAAAGATGCTAATGTGATCTCCTGAAAATTATTCAAGAAATCCAGACACCAATTCTAAAGCAGCAAAACACAAACAAACAATTGCTGCTGAAGGTTCTGCATAAAAGAACGATAACTCAACATATAGACCGGCTTCATATTTCATTAATTCTAGCACTTTCATTGAGTCATACAGGGTGGAAACAGACCCTTCGGCCCAACTTGCCCACAGCGACCAACATGTCCCATCTACAGCAGTCCCACCTGCCTGCATTTGGCCCATATCTCTCTAAACCTATCCTATCCTATTCCATTTTGGTGGCAAAAACAGGAAAGCAGACTGTTATCTAAATGGTGGCCGATTAGGAAAAGGGGAGATGCAGCGAGACCTGGGTGTCATGGTACACCAGTCATTGAAAGTAGGCATGCAGGTGCAGCAGGCAGTGAAGAAAGCAAATGGTATGTTAGCTTTGATAGCAAAAGGATTTGAGTATAGGAGCAGGGAGGTTCTACTGCAGTTGTACAGGGTCTTGGTGAGACCACACCTGCAGTATTGCGTACAGTTTTGGTCTCCAAATCTGAGGAAGGACATTATTGCCATAGAGGGAGTGCAGATAAGGTTCACCAGACTGATTCCTGGAATGTCAGGACTGGCTTATGAAGAAAGACTGGATAGATTTGGTTTATACTCTCTAGAATTTAGGAGATTGAGAGGGGATCTTATAGAAACTTACAAAATTCTTAAGGGGTTGGACAGGCGAGATGCAGGAAGATTGTTCCTGATGTTGGGGAAGTCCAGGACAAGGGGTCACAGCTTAAGGATAAGGGGGAAATCCTTTAAAACCGAGATGAGAAAAACTTTTTTCACACAGAGAGTGGTGAATCTCTGGAACTCTCTGCCACAGAAGGGTAGTTGAGGCCAGTTCATTGGCTATATTTAAGAGGGAGTTAGATGTGGCCCTTGTGGCTAAGGGGATCAGAGGGTATGGAGAGAAGGCAGGTACGGGATACTGAGTTGGATGATCAGCCATGATCATATTGAATGGCGGTGCAGGCTCGAAGGGCCGAATGGCCTACTCCTGCACCTAATTTCTATGTTTCTATCCCATGTACTTGTCTAGATGTTTCTTAAACGTTGGATTTGTACCTGCATCAACTACCAACTCCGGCAGCTCGTTCCATACACCCACCACCCTTTATTTGAAATCATTGCCCTTCAGGTTCCTATTAAACCCTTTTGCCCTCAACCTTAAAACTATGTCGTTCAAGAAGAAACTGCAGATGCTGGAAAATCGAAGGTACACAAAAATGCTGGAGAAGCTGCAGCATCTATGGAGCGAAGGAAATAGGTAACGTTTCGGGCCGAAACCCTTCTTCAGACTATTTCCTTCGCTCCATAGATGCTGCTGCACCTGCTGAGTTTGTCTAGCATTTTTGTGTACCTTAAAACTATGTCCTCTGGTTCTCATTATTTCATGGTTTCCCTTTCATTCGAAGCATCTTGATGAGGGGGCAAAGTGCTGCATGACCCCAAAATGTCTACAAAAATCAATGATGTGAACAGTGTGAGCGTCACATTCACGTAGACATGTGTCATTTGGAAGTGATTTCCAGCAACTAGACCACCATTTGGATCATTTAGGAGTTTTTGTTTCTTTCTGTTCAAACATTATAATGTTGCAGGATTGAACACCACATGTTTTCCTGCCTGATCATTTACACTTTTGTGTGTTTTCCATGCCGACTACCACACGATATTATTTAGTATTGATTCTGTTGTCACATGTTCCCAGAGTTACCATGGCCACCAATAATCATCCATTAGGCTTTTCCAATCTTCTCAAAGCATGTTTTCAGCCTGTTATATCTTTTCTGCAGGACATAACGTTTGTTGTGGGTGAAGATCACCTTTCCATGAGGATATGTTTTGTGATCAACAGCAAATACCATATAAACATAAAAAAAAAAATCATTTTCAGCTTGGGGCCCCTATTACAAATGTCCCCTTCCTCTAAATCAGAAGGTTTTGGTAACAAGCCTCACTCCTCAGACAAACACCTCAACTTAGGCTGGTGACACAGAAGACTTCAGATGCTGGAACCTAGAGCATCAATACAAAATGCTGGAATAGCTCAGCAGGTCAGGCAGCATCTACGGAGGGAATGGACAGATGATGTATTGAGTTGGGGCCCTTCTTCCAACTGACGGAGCAGAGGTGAAACCTGTTTGAGAGAGGTGGGGGGGAAGGGGTCGGGTATCATATGCCAACCACCTCTTCTTGAATCTACCTCTCACTTGGCAGTTCCTGCCCTACCCCTTTCCCTTGCCTCTTTCCGTCAGCTTTCTCCTCTCTACTGCATCAGCATAAAGAAGAGTCCTGACCCAAAACATCTATTTGCCTCCATAGATACTGCCTGACCCACTGAGTTCCCCCAGTACTTTGTTGTTGTGAATTTAGACTGGCAGCTCTGTACCGTCAGGGACAGTATTCTGGGGGTGAAGGATTGAGTCAAGTCCCTGTCTGCTCTCTCAAACAGGCATAATGATCTCAAGGCTACAAATAGGTGGCTGGTGCTAAAGTGTAGCAGAAAGGAACACAGGAAACTGTTCATAATAATTTTGTATAAATGGGACTCATTTTATTGATTGAAATAATGAGGAACATCATAACTGTCAGTTTTACTTCCTGCTACTTATTTTTAAAAAATGTAATCACTTTCAGCTGTTACAAGAGCTCCTTTCTCTAAATCAGAAGGTTATGACTGTCTATGACTCTCTCCTCACGTCCACGTCTTCGAAGAGCAAAGTGTATCTTCACCAGGTTCACCAACAACCTCCAGCTCTTCTGCATCCTTCAGACATCCCCTTCAGTTTTAGAACACAAAGTGTTGGAGTAACTCAGCTGATCAGGTGGCATCTCTGGAGGTCATGGATAGATAATGTTTGGGTCGGGTCCCTCCTTTGACCCGAAACACTGCCAATCCAAGTCCCTCATAGATGCTGCCTAAACTGCTGAGTTTTATGCAAAATTCCAGTGACTGCAGTTCCTTGTGTCTCCACACCCCCAGTTCAGTCCCCTAGACCTATTCTTGCCAGGATCTCCTATTCTCTATCTAATTCATTACTGGGAAACACTGGTTTTTCAAACTCGATTGGATTTATCACAAACAACTTGCTCATCGAACTTATCTGCTCCATTTTTCCCTGCATGAGTGGATGTTCACATAATGGATTTGGGGGACTTTGCTCAAATTCCTCAGTTCCCTCCCTCTTTTCCTCTGCCTTTGAATTGCCAAAATGTTTAAGAAGGAACTGCAGATGCTGGAAAATTGAAGGTAGACAAAAGTGCTGGAGAGACCCAGCGGGTGCGGAAGCATCTATGGAGCGAAGGAAATAGGGCAACGTTTCCGGCCAAAACCTTTCTTCAGAATTGTCAAAATGCTTGTCTTCTTGACACCCTGTGATGGGATGGACAGAAATGTCCTGCACCTAAATATTGGGAAAACCATCAAGGGTATTCCTGGTGTCCACCTCAAACTCCCTGATTGCCGAACCTTTGACTCCATCCATTTCCCAGGCCACCATCTGTGAGACTGAAACCAAACCAAGTGCCACTTTGGTGACCCCGCTCCCCCGGAATGAGCCGGTAAATGTCACTGACTGATTACGGTCCCTCCAATAGCAGCGATCATCTCAGCCCTGCATTAACACTCCCACTGCTGAAACCGTCATCCAAGCCCATGATATCCCCTCATTGCTCCTGGTAGACTGATGCTTTCCACCCTCCATAAACCTAAGGCGATCTGACACCCTGCCGCACCAGCCCTCGCTCTCAACATTAGGTCACCCATCACCATGATCACAGAGACCAACATTGGCCGCTGTTTACGCTACACCTCAGTGTTAAAACTCTTATGATTTTTTTTTTTTCAAATCTCTCCATAATCTTCCTCATCTCTAAATCTGTGGTGCCCTGTAGCCTTGAAACCAAGATTGCACTCCTCCAATTCTGAACTCGTAGTGTAATGGGAGAGTCTAGGAGCAGAAGGCATAGCCTCAGAATAATAGGATGTACCTTTTGAATGGAGGTGAGGAGGAATTTATTAGGTGCACCTGTGGAATTTATTGCCACAGACGGCAGTGGGGGTGAAGTCATTGGGGATTTTTAAAGCGGAGATTTATAGGTGCTTGATTAGTAAGGGTGTCAAAGGTTGCACGGAGATGACAGGATAATGGGGTTGAGAGGGAAAAAGGGGTCAGCTATAATTGAATGGTGCAGTAGACTTGATGTGCTGAATGCCCTTATTTTGCTCCTGTATCTTTATGGTCTTGTAAGACTCTCAGCTAGCATGCCTTCAGCTGCTGAGGATCTATCATCTTAAATTCACTGTCTAAAATGTTCTCCGCCTCTCCACCGCTCTGCCTTCCCTTAGGATCTGTACCATTTCCCTCTTTGACCAAGACATTTCTCATTTACTTTCTCAAATGTTGATTGAAAACTTTCATAGTGAGAGGATTTGAGTACAGGAGCAAGGAGGTCCTATTGCAGTTGTACAGGGGCCTGGTGAGACCGCACCTGGAGTATTGTGTGCAGTTTTGGTCCCATAATTTGAGGAAGGACAATCTTGCTATTGAGGGAGTGCAGCGTAGTTTCACCAGGTTAATTCCCGGAATGGCGGGACTGACATATGATGAAAGAATGGGTCGACTGGGCTTGTATTCACTGGAATTTAGAAGGATGAGAGGGGATCTTATAGAAACATATTAAATTCTTAAGGTATTGGACAGGCTAAATGCAGGAAAAATGTTCCTGATGTTGGGGGAGTCCAGAACCAGGGGTCACAGTTTAAGAATAGGCGTAGGCCATTTAGGACTGAGATGAGGAAAAAACGTTTTCACCCAGAGAGTTGTGAATCTGTGGAATTCTCTGCCACAGAAGGCAGTGGAGGCCAATTCGCTGGATGTTTTGAAGAGAGAGTTAGATTTAGCTCTTAGGGCTAATGGAATCAAGGGGTATGGGGGAAAAAGCAGGAACGGGGTACTTATTTTGGATGATCAGCCAATTTACTTATTTTGAATGGTGGTGCTGGTTCGAAGGGCTGAATGGCCTACCCCTGCATCTATTTTCTATGTTTCTAACTCTCGCCTAGTATTTCACCCTATCTAATACACAACATAAATCCAAGTTGTTGTTGCTGAGGGAGAGTTAAGCCGAGGATCACATTACTGTTGGGTAACAGGTTCTACCATTATGTGGAGTGTACCACAGGTGGTTCGTCTCTTGTTCCATGTTCATCAACTACCCACCATCTGTTTTGATCATAATAACAAGTTTACATTTGTGTGTGTTTTCAAATAATGTTTTTAACAACCTTTTCCCACGTGTTCCCAGCCTACGGATTTTGGCTGCGGTCCAAATATTGCACATTGTTCTTTTGCTGAGTTGCGGAGTTGACATCTTAGTTGCATTTTGGTGTCGTGTCTTGAGTTGTATGTGCTGTGGATATCATTCACCAGTGTTAGCACAGAATTCTTCAGTTTTATATAATTATCCTAATCCTCCAAACACTCATTACTGAGAGTAACGACTCTTAAAGCGGGTAATATTAACTATTTACATATACAATGTGTGTCTGTAGATGGAAAGTGCACAGAGATTTACAAGGATGTTGCCAGAACATGAGGGCCTGAGTTATAGGGAGAGGTTGGGCAGGCTCAGACTCTATTCCTTTGAGTGCAGGAGGATGAGCGGTGATCTTATGGAGTTGCATAAGATCATGAGGGGAATAGTTGGGGTAGTCTTTTGCCCAGAGTTGGGGAATCATGAACCAGACGATGTAGGTTTAAGGTGAGAGGGGAAAGATTTTATAGGAACCTGAAGGGCAACTTTTCCACACAGAGAGTGGTGGGTATATGGAACGATCTGCCAGAGGCTGTGGTTGTGTCACGTACTATAACAACAATTAAAAGACATTTGGACAGGTGCATGGATAAGAAAGGTTTAGAGCGATATGGACCAAACACGGGCAGGTGGAGTTAGTGTAAAGGGGAATCTTGGTCGGCATGTGTAAGTTGGGCCGAAGGGCCTGTTTCCACGCTATATGACTCTATGACTCAATATTACTTTTTGAACTTCATTTCCAAGAATGTATGGACAGAAAATCATAGAGCTCAACAGGTCCGACTGCATTTCTGGAGAACATGGATCGGGTCAGGACTCCAAAGATACTGCCTGACTTGTTGAGTTCCTCCAGTACTTTGTATCTTTTTTTTTAGTAAACCAGCATCTGCAGTTTCTTGTGCCTCCATCTACTCTGTAAGGTCGGCTGAGGGAGAGACCTGCCCCTGCTGCGTGAGGCTGATCTTCCACTGCAGTGTGGGTGATCAATGGTGATTGATCTATGTTGTAGCACCAAGGATAATCCAACAGGTGCTTGTATTTCAGAGTGGGTGACGGATGATCAGGGAACAGAAATCCTGCTCTGCTCCTTTCATTAATAACCTCCGGAGACATCGGAGACTGTAGATGCTGGAATCTTGAGCAAAAACAAACTGCTGGAGGAACATGGAGCACCAGTCAGCAATAACCTCTGCTGGGAAAAGGTTGCCAGAGACACATCAAGCCCTGGACCAGAACTGATCATCTGTGCTTCATTGATCAAGGCACCACCTCTTAATTCAAGCATCGCATTCAAAGTTGAACCCAGCAAAATCATAGCTCGCTCTGTAGTTTCCGCTTCTGCCCCTTCCCATTCCCTCCCACCTCTATTTTACCCCCTGGCTTTACATTTTACTCTTCCTCTACTTATCTGACACCCTTTTGTCCCCTTTTCATCTCTAGCATTTGTCCACCCATCTGCCAAACAAATCCCCTCTCACCTGTATCCCATCTCTCACTTCCCAGGCTTTGTCTTCCTTCCCCCTCCCCCCATTTTTTCCAACCTACCCCTCCCCACCCCCCATACAAGTAGTCTGAAAGGTCCCGACGCAAAACGTGTCCATGTTCTCCACAGGTGCTTACTTGCACGCTGAGTTACTCCAGCGCTTTTAAAAAAAACTCAGGATTCAAGCATCTGCCGTCCCTTGTGTCTCCATCATGAGAAATTGGTCATTTTCAGTTTGGCACAACTCAAGAAAAGCAAGCAAGAATAGAATTTTAAATCTTGGTTATTTTCTCTTGAAAAATAATAATTACAATGAATCAGCTGCATTTCAAATTTAAGCTACATCTGTATAATTCAGATAAGTTTGCATTTCAATAAATAAATAAATAATAACATTACCACTATTCATCTCCGATCTTACTATTGTATTTGAGATCCATTACACATTGTATCACAACCATTATTAATATTATCTTGCAGAATATTTAATGAAAGTACCGAGTTATGGAAACATTATTTCAAGGTAACATGTTTTAATATTGTGCACAAGATCCTCCACATTTGATTGTTTGAAGTAAATTGTCTTGATTGGGCATGCAACTCATTCAATCAACTTCAAATGAATCCAGTTGATCAGCACAATAGAGTTTGGGAGAATGTCAGGAGAACTCTTTTTGTAGAACGTCTACAAAGAGAAGTACCATGACCCGAAACGTCATCTGTCCATTTCTCTCCACAGGTGCTGCCTGACCCGTTGAGTTCTTCCAGCACTTTGGTTTTTGTTAGGCCGTATTTTCAGAAATTTAGGTGATGCCAAACCCGTGCAGCTGTATATTTAATGTGTCTTGGCTTTGTCATAAATGCCGTGTGAAATTTTATTATTTTATAAATTCCAGATTCAAATGTGTTGAAGGTTGACTGTAGGATTTATTAAGGATTTATTAAAGCCAGTGAGGAAGATCAAATCTGTTATCTAGACCATTTAATATATTTCTCAGCAGAAGTCAAGGAGTTCTAAACCTAGGAACTGCTTCATATTTTAATCATTGTAGTCACAATGTCGTATATCTGAGCGAGACACAGTGTTCCCCACAACCAATAAACTGAGTTTAAATTAGGCTGTGGGATATCTCTGAGTTTAGTGTTTTCTTGGATAAATTGTTCTGACAAGCAGTAACCTAGACTCGGTGTTTTATTATTAGAACAAATTTATAAGGCAGGTGGAGGAAACTGGAATGGAAACTGTAGTTGGAGAGAGGAGGAGATCATTACCATGATAGCTGAACCACTCTGCAGGGATTGAGGAAGTACTTTCTTCACACGAAGGAAGGCATAAAACAGAGGTACACCCTCCCATTCTGACCCGCCACCTAATGTCTGAGACAACGGTGGATGTTAGGACAGTGGGAGGGCCTTTTTGAGTTTTTTTGGCATGGCGCTAATATGCAACAAGGGTATTGAATATCCCAATTCCCTTTCTAGCCTTTAGCTCTGCGATGCAGGGCACTACCACTACTCACTCCACAGTTATTTCATTGGATCTTGCATTGAAAACCCTCAATCCAATCCTGATCCCTCGCTCCCAACAGACATGGCAGGGACAACTTTGCAATTTAAACCAAATGGCACAGTGGCGCAGCTGGTAGAGCTACTGCCTCTCCGCGCCAGGGACATGGGTTCAATCCCGACCTCGGGTGCTGTCTGTGTGGAATTTGTAGACTGTCCCTGTGACTAGGTGGGCTTGCTCAGGGTGCTCTGGTTTCCTCACACAGAGGGTGTAGGTAAAGCTGCCCCTCCTGTGTAGCGAGTAGATGAGAAAGCGGGCTAACATGGAGGCAGTGTGAATGGGTGATCAATGGTCGGCATGGACTCGGGGCTGAAGGGCCTGTTTCCGTGCTGTATCTCGAAACTAAACTAAGCAAAAATGATGGAGGAAATCAGCAGGCCAGACAGCACCTGTGTAGAGAAAAGGACAGTCGATATTTTGGGTTGGGACCCTTGTCTAGCATACAGCACAAAGTGCTGGAGTAACTCAAATGTTTAGGCAGCATCTCTGGAAGACATGGATAGGTGATGTTTCATGTTGGAATCCTTTGGGGCATGTCTTTGCATGCACATGATTCCAAATTATTTTTGTATTGGTACTAATGTGTGATGAGCATTGACATATGATCCATATGCTGCTGTATGTTGGCACTGGGCCTGTACTCACTGAAGTTTAGAAGGATAAGTGGGAACCTCAGTGAAACTTACTGAATAGTAGGGAAAGGTCTGGGTAGAGTGGATGTAGAGAGGATGTTTCCAATAGTGGGAGAGTCTAGGACCAGTGGCCATAGCCTCAGAATTAAAGGACGTATCTTTGAAAGGAGATGAGGAGGAATGTATTTTGTCAGATTGTGGTGAATCTGTGGAATTCACTGCCATAAACAGCTCTGGAGGCTGTCATTGGGTATTTTTAAATCGACAGATTGACAGATTAGTAAGGATGTTATAGGTTATGGGGAGAGGGCAGGTGAAAGGGGTTGAGAGGGAAAGATGGATCAGCTATGATTGAATGGCAGAGTAGACTTCTTGGCCAAATGGTCCAATTCTGCTCCTATGACTTTTAACTAGGTCTATTTTCAGGATGTTGTTTTGAGTGACTCAGAATTGAGTTTTCATTGGGAATTGTAGCATGTCATTGTGGTTATGTCAGTTACCTTTGGAATGACCAACCTGCATTTGGCCCATATCCTTCTAATTCATTCTTATCCATGAACTTGGTCAACTGTATTTTAAATGGGTTTTTTTTTTATTGTACCTGTCTCAACTATATCTCTGGCAGCTGTTTCCATATATCCACCACTCTCAGTGTGAAGAGCTTATTCGATGTGTTTTGAAAAAAAAAATTCAAATGTCTTCATGGAATCTAGTCAGCGGCACGGAGTGTTCCCGCTACCTGGCTCCGTTTCGTTGACTCGGGTGGAAATGTGTTGCTGTTGTTTTGACATATTGGTGCAACGCCCAACCTGTTCAAACAACGCGCGGAATAAAGTCGTTTCACTGGCCACCCTTGGATATAATCTGGACCCATCCTGTGAGAATACGGAGCATCTGCGCTCCTGGAGCGGGAGGTGTGGAGGGAAGGGAAGGGAAGGGCAGGCGAGCAAGTTGGGAGTTGCGGATCGTGCGAAAGTTTCATGTGACCACGTTGGTGCGCGTTCACGGCGAGGTGCGCCTCCTCTTCTCTGTCCGTGCACGGCGCGCGTTCACGCCGGACACGCCTGCCTTTGTTGGGAGCTCAATGTGTGTGTGTGTTTTCTGTTCCTCTTGTAAGTGGGAGCGGGGCTGCCGCGCCGGGGACGCGGCTCCATGGAGGAGATGTGCAAGCAACAGTGCACGATGCTTTGATTTCATCTTTCAGGAAGAGAGAGAGAAGGCACCCTCCTCCCAATCTAAACGATTTGGAGATAAAAAAGGTGGAGTGTTCTTGCGATTGGTTTCCAGGAATCACATGGGTAGGTTTCTATAAGGAGCTGAGATTGGCAAATTGATCACTTTCAGCATTGGGAAAGTGGCAAGTGCCCGTGTGGGTGGCGGGCGGCTACTGCTGAGAGCCCAGGGCCAGGCAAAAGAAGGAAGCGGGCGTATGTACATATACAACTGCTCTGATCCCCCCAGCTGTGTTCCTCTGGATGTGTGCAGAGCCTGTCGGAAGTTATGGGAATAGGACGGAATATTTGCGTTGGCGCTGCTTAGGTTGCAAGAAGACATCGCCGCACGGCAGCCAGACAGCCAGACTGAGAGAGAGCAAGCCCGATCATCCCTTCCTCTCCTCTCCTCTCCCCCCCCCCCCTCTCTCCAGATGTCAACCCGCAACTGCAACAGAAGCTGCGTTTGTAATGCGTCTTCCACCCGTGTCTTCTGTCAGGTGGGATTTTAACGTGTGCGGTTTACTTTTGCAGAATGGCTCGCTTCGGCAGCGATGTGTCGGCGCGGTACGGAGGGAGTCCGGCGGGCGGGGGCAGAGGTGGTGCAAACCGCCAGGGTGGTGGTCCCCAAGCCGGGCAGCGAGGCATGTACGGCTCCAAGTCAATGGCTCAAAGAGCCCGGACCATGGCTCTTTACAACCCCATCCCCGTCCGTCAGAACTGCTGCACAGTCAACAGATCACTTTTTATATTCAGCGAAGACAATATCATCCGCAAATATGCCAAACGGATAACCGAGTGGCCATATCCTTTTCTATTGCACATTGTAAATGGGCTTTGCTCCTGACATTGGGCAGGGGTTCAGCCAGCTGTTGCCTGGGCGTGTGTGTGTGTGTGTGTGTGGAAGGCGTGGACCGCTGAGAGAGCAGTGTGCGTCGTATCTCAAGGGAGACTCGTGTTTTTTTTAAACATGTTCGATCACAGCCCCGATTGATTTTTAAAGCAGAGATAAATTATTGATTAGTATGGGTGTCAGGGGTTGGATGGAGAAGGCAGGAGAATGGGGTTAGGAGGGAGAGATAGATCAGCCATGATTGAATGGCGGAATAGACTTGATGGGCCAAATGGCCTCATTCTGCTCCTATCACGTATGACCTTATGATTATCTGTAAATGCAGTGGATGTCATTTACATACACACGCCGTCTGATGAGCAACCGGCGGTGTGATAGACCTTTTCCTCCGTGTACTTTGTGGACTAAAAACTATTGCAGGGCCGATCAGAACCTTTCCAGTATTTCATTATCAATAGACTGAGTATTGCAGTCGATATTCCCCTCTCTGCCTTGGATTTTAAGGAAGACACAACTGCGACCCTTACGGATCCCTGAGGGTTAGTGGCGCTGACATGTCCAAAAATATTTGCATTTCACTATCCTCCTTATGTCTAGTTTGTTGATTGAGGGAAAAACACATGTTTTTAAAGTACCTCCTGGGAAGGTCACTGTCCCCGAATACTTCCATTTATTATTCCCCCAGATCGGCAAGACGTCGGATCCTCACTTGCACTGCAGATGAGCACCGGCAGTGCGAGTAATGGTTCTCTGTGGAGGGCGAGGCGCTGTCCAAGGTGCTGAAACCAGCACACGCCTTCAACGCGTCTGGAGCCCAGCGAAAGCTGGCAAAGTCCATGCCGTTGGCGGAGAAGTCTGGAGGGGGAAGCAAGTCAGACACTCTGCGAATGTGTAGGCCGGAGAGGCAGACTTAAAAAATAAAATTATGATTACATTATTATGGGCGGGTTTTGTCCCATCTAATGTTTGCCCGTACTTAAACTAAAAGTTAAACATAACGTCAAGTAACACGAGATAGCGGTGTAGCACATTCACCCCTCAAAACGCGGTTAGAAATAGTGCGCCTTGCCAAAAGAACATTCATCTCCTTGACCTCCAAAGTTCCCCTCGACCACTTGTACCGGTGAAAAGGCAAAGGCCCAGACAAACCTCGGGTTGCCACTTAGTACAATTCACACGACAACCGGCCATCTCCCTCAGGCACGAGTACACTTCAAGCGCTGACTGCCCCATGGTTATTGCCGAGTTAAAGATACCGATTTTAAAGCTACCACCCTAGGTTTAGAAATTACTAGGAGGTATCGGGTAAAAGTTTGGATCAAAATCTCTTTCATTTTTAATGCTAATTTAAAGCATAAAAGAAGTAAATGTATGGCTGTTGATTTACCTTAACCTTGTTCACTCCATTTGAATACATGATATTAGCGACTATTATTGCAAACTGCATCGTGTTGGCCTTGGAGCAACATCTTCCAGATGGAGATAAGACACCCATGTCAGAGAGACTGGTAAGATTTTAATTACTTGGGATTGCTCGCATGGTTAACACATTGCTAAGCACATTTCCATTTCTTTGAAAGCTGTTCTCTGGTATAAACTTTGTACTCTTTTAAAAATACAAACATCCCTGTGGAACTTCAGACAAAATTTACAACATGGATATGGATCATTGGAGGGAAGTGTTGGTGATGATGCTTCACTGGGTGTGCCCTCCATCCCTGTTCACCTGCCATCCTGGGGAACACTTCTGATTTATTTTTTTTTTTCATTATTTTCTACACCTTCTAGTAAGACTATATCCATTTGTATTTTTTAAAAAGTACCTTTCTACAGTCATCCATCTACCCGTTTAAACAACATCAAGATTTTTGTCATGTTAAATTCATTCAGATTAGAATTGAACGTCACATACTTTTTGAACAAGATGACAGTATATAAACATCACTCAAAACACATCTTGAATAAGCATTCAAAAGTGGAGTCATAATTCAACCAAAGTACAAAGATGGAGGGATGGGTCTCTGATGTATTGTCAGTAACAAGGGAATGGGGCACTGACTAAAGTTCACCTTGTTAGAGAATAATATTAAATGGATCCATTATAAATCAAAGCCAAACGATGGAGAACTACAAAATAGTTTTCTTTAAAAGAAAAAATAAAGATTGGGTCTATGTGGAGAAAATCCAAAGGTTGTTTGAGGATAAATCACCAGAATGCAAAATACAGATGTTATGTTAGTATAAGCCCCGTGTTGTTTTACTGCTTGATCGCCAGCAATGTACTAAAAAAATAAATCCCACACAATCATACAGCTTAAACCATTCACTATCCACTCTGGTTACATTGTCTAGATAAACAATTGGGTGTTGGAGAATAAAAATAAGTGGACTTGTTTTTTGTGCTAGTGTTCAGTGCAAAACTGATTGTAAAGGCAGGTGATGTTCAACTCAGTACATCATTATATAAATGATGGATCATGTAATTATTGCTGATATTTAACCTACATTGACAGAAGCTGGAGGCCTGTATGTTGGAACCATTTTTCCAAAGGTGTTGACTTTGTTGAGTCTATCTACATATTCTCATGCCCACTAAAAAATGTTCATTGGTTCAATAAAACTCACGAGCATTTAAACTATTTTTCCGCCTCCTTAATCAGTTCACAAATCAGCTGTTGGTACTTGTGATACAAGAAGGACTAATCGTCCCAAAAGCTCAAATTCAGAAAGTCTCTGTTTAATTCCCAATCTCTTCGACGTTAACTGAACTCATTAGTGCTGGTGGCACCACAATTAACTTTGCTGCTCTTAGATGTGGAATAGGGTTGGTGGTGAAAATCATCTGGAGTCCGACTCATAATTTTTATTTTGCACCAAGTTCTCGAAAGAACATTTGTGATGACTTCAGGTGGGATGATGTTTGGAGTTGCTGGCTCCACAGAGTTTCCCTCCACACTGCTGTGGGCCATGAATGATAAACTTCTGGCATTGCCCCTACCTTCAGTGCAGTTCTGCAGTATAGGAATCGGTCCATAGGGGGAAGAGCAATCAGGGGATTCCTTTTGAAGCCAAGTTATTTTTGTAATTACACGACACTATTGATGCCAGTTCCAAAGGTGTTGGGAGATCTATTCAGTAGCTACCAAAAATTGGACATCAACCTGCCTTATGCAGTATGCAATCCAATTGGTTTATAAAATATTAAATGTTTGCTTAATTGGACTCTATCAACTAACTCTATGGTTTGTTGACAATTGTTGTACACGTGTGGATGGACTCGTTCTGTATCCTGTAGTTTAATCAAGGCACAGCAAATAGCTTATTGATTGGTTTTCACAGCAAAGATACAATTATCCTGTGAGATTTTAGATGGAAAATCTAAACTGAATCTTGCATTGGAAATTAGAATATTGATTTTTTTTTGTCCAATCCAGCTTAAATTTTATTTTAGAGTTATTTTAAATTTGGAAGGAAGAGCTTCCGTAGACCAGAGCATGCAAAAAGTTGCTTTTTTAATGTCCCCAGCAAGCAATTCATCTCAACAACTTGTGAGAAACTGTTTTTGCGTGGCACTAAAACACACGAGAATGAAAAATATGCAGATATTGAAAATCTGAAGTAAAAAAAAAAAAATGCTGGAAATGCTCCGCAGGTCAGTCAGCATCAGCGGAGAGAGAAACAATCACATTTTGGGTCAGTGACACTGCTTTGAAGTTTTCCCAGCATTTTATATTTATTACATCATGTATTTTTATTTGTTTGAAGGAGGTGCCACACAAAAGCTCTGTATATATCATACATTCCTATTGCTTTAAGGATCACACAATGAACATCACTAGTGCAGTCGGAGTATCAGATCTTGTTTATGGCTTTGGCCTCTACATTGGGCAGTTCACCTATTGAAGTAGTAAATCCTGACATGAAGGAATTTCTGATGTGAATTTGCAGCCTTGTTTGCGCATCTATGCAGAGAAAGACATGCCAGGGAACCTCAGAGCTGCAGTAATCATAAACATTGTCAGGAAAAGAGTCAAATCCCGTTGTGGTAACCAGGTGAGGTCTCTTACTCAGCTCTCCACCGCAGAGAAAACTATCTCCACTGGTCTAAGTGGTCTTCTTCCTGTAGACAAAGGGCTCATCGCTGGGTCAATTCCATCTATGAAGTGTGAAAGGCATGATCTTCATTGCCTGACAAATCCAAGAGAAAAACAGAGAACAATTTGATTTTCACTTGTGGTGTGACCTTCTGGAAGCCTTCAACTCTTCAACCAAGAAGAAATGCGGTTATTCCTTGTCAAACTTTATTGACCTCACAGGTTCATATCCATCTTATTTCCGTCACATGATGATGTGCAAACTATGATCAATGGGTCCACCCCAAACCCAAACCCAGTGCTGACTAGGGTCAATCAAGGTCTTGTCATCATTTTAACGCTTTCTTCAATTATTCCCAAATCTTTATCTCTGCCAACCGTCGTACTGGAACTGAATGACTCTGCGGAAAGAAAGGGAACTGCTTGCGCTTCCTCACCTCCGTTCTGAACCATAGTTCATAGCTTCAAACCCAGATGAAGCTTGTTTATTTGCTCCAGGAGACTGAGCTCTAAGTTATTGCCAACCTGAAACACTGAGGTACAGGGGAGGATGGACTTTGCTCTGAACAGCTGTAATGCAAAAGCCCTCGTGACCTGACCCTGCTGCACATCTCTGCCTCCTCACAATAAAGTTGCACGGCAATCACCTCTGTATCAGCGAAAGCAAACATTGATGCCAAAATCCATCTCCTGCTTCAGCGAACCACCTTAGCCTTTGACGTCCAAGGAAAAGAGTTCCATCGCCAAGACCTTAAACCAATCTCATGGTATACGAACAGTGAGCCCCATCTCCCATGCATTCTAAGGTCCTGCAGTGCTGACAACAGGTATGTCGTAGCATTTGGGAGATGCCACCAGTGCTGTCTTCTCAATGTCTCCAAATCTAGTGATAGGTTAAAACAATAGGTGTCCTCCCAAGATAACAACGGCAACATCAGTGGCTCGGGGACAACGTAATTTGTATGTCTGACAGTAGACTGCTGAAGTAGTCCATTTTTTCCACAAGAGATTATCAAGAGGAGAGAAAAGCCTTTTTGAGCCGGCGTGAAAAACAGTAACATCTTCATTGGTGTGGGTATTCATAGCCTGTTATCAATCAAAATGGATAAGGACTATTCAGGAGGGTGCAGAGAAGCTCGAGTGTCCTCACGGGGAGAATGCAGCAAGTACAGTGGATGGAGCCCACACCATTCATACAGTGCCCTGCCTTGTCCAGCACGACTCGGCTCACCCAGAGGCAGAGTCAGTCACTCCAGAACCAGCCAAACCCCTTTGGAAGCAAGTTGCACTTCTCCGAGGGACTACCTACCGTGAAGATGGATTTGGTATTGCTGGATGGTTTGAAGAGTGAAGAGCTATTTCCTTCAGCCAATATGAAGAGGCTTTACAGTCCCTGAGAAGTAACTTTGCCTCGTATTTCTTTCAGCTTGGATCCGTGTAATTTCTTTATTTCTTCTATCACAATCACCTTATATGATTTGACAGCACGTTGCTCCAGGGTTGAAATTAGATGGGATGAATGGAGCCTTCATCCCATTTATTGCTGGCTGGAACATGCCACCTGTGTCCCGCATGCAGACACTGACATAATGGTTTACTTCATGCTGGAAGACTTCATTACTTGAACGCTTATGAATGAATATCCGTCCTTATGAATTTTTGGTCTACTTTGCAACAAAAAGCTAAAAACTGCCGATGCTGGAAATCTGAAGGGAAGCCAGTGAAAGTTGCAAACACTCAGCAGGTCAGGCAGCATCTGTGGAAAGAGAAACTCTTAATGGCTCGGGTCAAAGATCCTTTGTCAGACAAAGATCTTGTGCAAGTTCTATCCTCTGAAACATTAACTCTTGATTCTCCTTCCACGGACGTTGCCCGATCTACTGAATGCGTCTAGAATTTGTGCTAACTTGCAGCAAAAAAAAAAACTAAAGCACTTGACAAATAACAATTGATAATGACCTATTCTTTAAAAAAATATATAGTTTCCTGGGAACCACCGAAAATTATAAAACCAGGTTTAAATTAGTAAATCTGTGACGGGTCGAGGCAAAATATTTGCATTTCCTTTTTTTAAAACAAATGTTGCAAATAATACATGATATTGCATTCAGACCCAAAATAAGTTTGTAGTTGAAGCCTAATCCTCAGTAGGAACTGCAAGGCTGTCTGTGTGCTTCTTGTTGCCGTATGAAGCAAAATGCAATGGGTGCTGGCAGCATCTGGGAGAAGAAAACCGTCGATGTTTCTTCAGAGGTATTTGATGAAACAGCATTATCCTGCAACACTTATCCTATTTCTCTCCAGAGATGCTGCCCACCCAAGTATCTCCAGCTTTTGTGCTTGTACTGAACAGGAATAATATCCTCTTGAAGCAGTAATAATCCATAATTGTATCACACATTTCAGCTCTGAAGCTGAAACGCGACTGTAGTTGAACTGTGATCTCTTTCAAAAATGTGGTTTCAAACTGAAATATAATCCCAGCATGATCCAAACTCCAATATGTCTGTTGGTTATCCTGGAGTAAATAGTTCCTTCCCTGTTTCAATATATGAACCTAGGAATAAAAGGCAGATTTTAAATCAGGTTGTCACAGTAAGGATGTCTTCATTGATATAGTTAGCATGCGTCTGTTTTGGTATTACGCTGATATAAATCTAAGACTTGCCTCAGAGCTTGTACAGACCTGGCTTGAGAAACGGCTGCATTCATCCAGTACTTGCAGCAGCTGGGAAGATGCTGTCATTGTAATGCATTAATTGCATAGCTCGACTAAATTGGAAAAACATTTTGGCCACAGTGGTTTTTAATTAGCTCCAGAAACTCTTGCTTATGATGTAATGATGCATAGAAGTGCTGGTAGACATGTGGGCACCATAGACATTTAAAGAATCAGAGGCCATTCAGCCCATCATATGCATACTAGCCAGTGCCCGACACTTCAGCACAAATTCTGTTTTTCTTTTTGAATGGGCTATCAATAAGGATGAAAGTGCAATCATGG